>NC_085140.1:410172386-410472386 GCF_024139115.2 Armigeres subalbatus | reverse complement strand
TGATTACTATATAAAAAGTTGTCTAATGTTTTTCTTAGCTTTTGTGCACACACATACACACACACATACGCACGGAGGACGGAAGAAGGGGTGAGGCCTAGCCCTCGTATGTGGAACACATCGTACTTCGACGACGAGGTGTTTAAGGAAGCGCTCCGCCACAAGCACAATACTCTCGGTCTGAGCGGTGAGCAGCTGGTTACTGTACTCTCGCGTGCATGCGATGCCTAGTAAAGTCCGCCCTAGGATTGGGAGGGCACCGGCTTACTGGTGGACTCAAGCAATTGCGAACCTGCGCCGCGCCTGCCTACGGGCACAGAGGCGGATATAGCGAGCACGCATAGAAGAGGAGCGTGTTGAACGACGGGTGGCGTTTGTGGCTGCTAGAGCCGCTTTGAAGACTGAGATTAGATCATGCAAAAAAACCTGCCTCGTGAACCTGTGTCAAAGTGCCGACGGGGTGACGCCTATAGGGTCGTAATGGCCAAGACACGTGGGGCAATGGCTCCTACAGAGCGGTCCCCAGAGGTGCTGGAGAGGATCATCGCGGGGTTTTTCCCACGTCATGACTCAAGTCCCTGGCCTTACTTTGTGGAGCTACCAGAGGCCAGGGTGACCGACGAGGGAAGAGTAACTGTGGTGGAACTTGCGGGGATTGCACAGTCCCTTAGTGTAGGTAAGGCGCCAGGACCAGATAGTATTCCGAACCTAGCCATCAAAGCGGCCATTGCTGAGGCTCCCGAGATTTTCAGATCTGTCATGCAGAGATGGACGAGGGAGTCTTCCCAGAAGCATGGAAAAGGTAGAGCTTAGTCCTCGGGCCAAAGGCGGGAAAACCACCGGGTGATCCGTCGGCATATAGACCAATATGCCTGCTTGATACGGCGGGGAAGGTGCTTGAGAAAATCATCCTCAACAGGTTTTTGATACACACGGAGGGTGCGGATGGTCTATCGAGTAACCAGTTTGGCTACCGAAAGGGTAAGTCGACCGTAGACGCTATCTTGTCGGTTACCAAATCCGCGGTGATAGCTATCCATCCCTCTTACTTACGGGAAGTACGCTATTATGCAGTAGTGACTCTCGACGTGAGGAATGCTTTCAATAATATCAGTTTGGCAGCTATTGCAGATGCGCTCCTGCGTCTTGGAATTCCCGAGTACCTGTACAAGCTACTTCCAGAATCGAGTACTGGTATACGACACGGGGGCGGGTCGGAAGTTTTTTTTTTTTTTTGGACTTTATTAAAGTGATTTTTAAGTTTGACAAAGTTCATCACTGGGGTCGGAAGTAGGTTCAGGGGTTCCGCATGGTTCCATACTGTGTCCGGTACTACGGAACGTCATGTACGACGGTGTCTTGAGGTTGAAGTTCCCGACGATGTCTTGAGGTTGAAGTTCCCGGTGGGCGTTGTAATCGTCGGCTTCGCTGACGATTTTACGCTGGAGGTCTACGGCGAATCGATCGAAGAGGTGGAATTGACTGCAGCCTACTAGATCGCAATTGTGGAGGAGTGGATGAGTTCCAGGAAGTTAGAACTGGCTTACCACAAGACTGAGGTGGTTGTTGTTAACAACCGAAAGTCGGAGCAACAAACGGTGATAAGGGCAATCAACTGCGCGGTCACCTCTGAACGCTCCATCAAACTCTTGGGGCTAATGATCGACGATAAGCTCACCTTTGGTAGTCACGTCAATTACGCCTGCAAGCGTTCCTCCACAGCTATTGGCATTGTCCCGGATGATGTCCAATAGCTCTGCGGTTTATACCAGCAAGCGCTGTTTCTGGCTAGTGTTGCTCTGTCCATACTGAGGTATGGGGGCCAGCTTGGGGCACGACTTGCATATTAACTGCTACAGAGCGAAGTTAGAAAGTACGTATAGGCTCATGAGTTGCGAGCGCGTACCGTACCGTGTCGAACGATGCACTTTGCGTCATCACCGGTATGATGCTTATTGACATCGTTATCGGTGAGTGCTTCCAAATGCGTGGCACGAGAGGGATCCGTAGGACTGTCAGGTTGGCCTCAATGGTCAAATGGCAGCGTGCGTGGGACAGTTGGGACAGGATGTGTAAAGATGAAGTTGGCTGGCACGCCGTTTCATCGGCTATCGTCCAAATCGTCTCGGAACTACACAGAAGGTGGCGCGTGGACTCGAGAAATTGCTAGTTCAGGCGCAAATAAGAGGTGGGCCAAGGGTTTGGAATCGGCTTCATGGGTCATACCGGTGCCCTGTGGTCAAACTCGATCCTTTTATCGAATAAGTGGCCGCGCGAAGAACAACATGGTATCGTCGCTTTCGCGGCGTCGGTCAACCAGGCGGGTTCCGAACCCGAGGACGAAAAGGGGTCCTCGTCAAGGCTGGGGCCTACGCCTGCACCGGGGGGCACCGCGTTGGCAAGTCCCTTTGTGTGATGTCGAATTGGCCCTATTTCAGAGATGCCAATTTAGGGTGCACGCGGCATCATCATTCTTGATACCAGCCGTGCAGAGGGAAGCAGGCGCGAAGTTGACCCTTCCCACCTTCCGAGGACGTAGGGCGTGGTAAGGTCACCTGGAAAGCCGGCAATGGCTGGCACGATACCATGGTGTTGTTAAAAAGCGATTCACGATGTTCGGTGCTGCTAGGACACGCAGCTAACCTCGAGGGTGCGTTGTGCACTGGCCCCCCTTTGAAGCATTACTTTCTGTTTGTACCGAAGGGCTTGGCGGCAATGAAAACGGTTTAGTGGGTCAATGATGTAGTCCTGCTTCCCTCGTTTGCTGATGGAGGTGGTCCCTAACCCCACACTTCCTGGACGTCCAACCCAGGATGTCTGTTGAGCAAATTCCCCCTCCATTGCTTAGGAAGAAAAAATAATACATACACACGGACAGACAGACATTTGCTCAGTTCGTTGAGCTGAGTCGATTGGTATATCACACTATGGGTCTCCGAGGCTTCTATAAAAAGTTCGTTATCGTAGTGAAATGATAGCCTTTCGGTACAACTTTCAACGTCAAAACTGAAAAAAACAGCAACAGATTGTACAACTTTTTATGTGATTGGCTGATATTGGCTATGGATTTCATTTCGATCAAACGATCAGCTGTAACAATTGTGGAACTGTTAGCGAACGTAATAATGGTCTCGAGCTGTTTTCGAATGCTTCCATCATTTGCTTCTTCTCAATTTTGCAATTAGTAGCAGAGACATATTATGGTAGGTAACAAATGTGTTTTTCTTTTCTTATTCAAATAACACAGAATATTAGGCAAGTGTGATTTCTTGAAAAAGACATTTATTTTCTTTGTCATTTTTAAGTCCACTCCAGCTTGGTATCAAAATATACGTTCCTAATCGAGAAGAAAGGATTCTTACTAATTATAATTAGGCTCTCGTGATTGCGAAACCCAACCTACACGGAATTGCATGCTACTCAACAGGAATATCAATTACTACTGTTTCCTTTTTTTCTAAGATGACGCTCATAGATCAAAAAGATTATTATCCCACTCAAGATTGCTTTGCATAGATCAAGAAGTATTTAATCCTTATTTCTCATTTTCTTTTGCCAACTTTACCTCCGGGTCCCAGCTTCTTGGGTGGTTGCTACTCGAAGCGATACTCCGTTACACTTGTTCGAATTCCACTTTCGTTTCTTCGCAGTCCCACCTCTTCCTACCGAGTCGTAAATAAGAACGAACCGGGGACCTTGTTTACAACAACGACTCAAACAAGGCAAGATAAATACGGGGAATTTGCCACGGTTACCGGTGCCTGCTAGTTGCATGTTCCAGCGGGACGACCCCTGTCGAGTCCCATTGTCTACAGCCAGTTGTCTGCTAGAAATTGCCTCAGGGTAACAAATCAAGCCGTACGGGATAGGAGACAAATCTGCTTCGTTTCAAAATGGTGCTACGACGCAACATTAACTCTTGCCCCACTTGTTTCCATTTTGCGAGCCTTATGAATTTTAATACCTCTCGAGACAAACGAGGCTGGCGATAATTTCATGCAGAATCGAACAAAATGTGTTACGCATCCTTTCCGGTACCGAGACGAACAGCACACGTCGAGCACGAACAAAAGCACCCCGTTCGGACCAAGGCCTTTTTCAACGTTCACCGCCTCACCTGTTCGATCGCGCACACAAAGTGTGAAATTCATTCGCCTCCGCAAACATCCCAAAATGATCCCTGATGTTGCGATCCCACGCGTAGGTGTCGATGATGACTGGCCCCATAGCACGTCAATCAAATTCATGCGCCAAATCGGAGGTATCTTCATTTCTGCTCAAAGGCCATCACCATCATAAGAACACTTCAACGTTGGTTGGTCGGGTTCATTGCATAATCATTAGCCACCCACGCGAGAAGGAGCAGGCCAATCGACAAACGGCTCGGCGAAGGAAGACGAACCTCGTGCCATCGTAATTAATTGCTCTATCGCCGCCGAACGACCGCGAATCGAACTAGGCAAGAAGCTATCCAATCTCGAGATCTATCCAACCAACCTAATATGCTGTATCTGGTACTGTTTCGGTTGGAGGTGCGATCCGGTTTTAGAGTTTACCTTCACTTGCTCGGTGCTTCGGCATCATCAGCGGCGTTAAATGGCCGTCCAAGATGTTCGTGGTATTTCCGGACTGCGTGGGCTGGGGCGATTGATTGTGTTTAATGTGCTGATTTTATTACGATTTAGTGGATTACTTTACCCATCCGGTGCCCAATTGACATGAGAAAACATTGCAGATTCGCTTGAATATTAATGATGCAAAGCTATTGCGATGATCCGTTTTTATTAGATTGAACATCGTTGTGCAAAACTATTCACAAATTAGGAAATACTTAACTTCCAATGACAATAAAGTAATGGAAATAGTACTAACTCTTTTTATTGGAAGGCATTTTTCGCAGTTTGAGAAATAACAAGGAAGAACAGAGTGAGGAGAACAATATTTCAACTCGGACACTTGACCATTCGAATTCACTCGACATTGCTTACAGAAATGGTCAGATGGTTTCCCAGTCACCTTCAGCGTCATTACACGGACACGGAGGACGACAAATTGGCTATCAAAACGATGACAATAAAATAAAACCGAAACGGGCTCGCCTGGCATGCGTTGAATGCTATATTTAAAAATCGATAAAAGGCAGCTAAGCAAACAAAATAGTATTAAATTTTATGATCGTCTCTCGGTAACATCATGCAGCCTCTCTCCACCCGCGCGCGCCAATCGGAATTCGAATCACCGCGCTGGCGCTGATGGACGAAATCTCACACCCAGTTCTTCATACGCAGACGGTCCAAAAGAGAATGGTCGTCCCGTGCAAGTGTCACACTCGTGGGAGTTCCCTCCTCAAAATCTCCGAGCATGATCGAATCTCATCGAATTTAACGACAATGTAATTTAAGACATTAAACGTTAATAATTTACTACAAATCACACATTAAATCAGATTTATCGTTCCGGATCGCTGTTCGGGAAACTGTTTTCTTGGTCCAGACTGTTGGTCGGTTGGGAACATCCCACGCAAGCATCAGGGTGCGGTGGTGATTGAAACTAGTTCCCATCGCCCAGAGACGATATCAACAACTTCATCAGCACAATCAAATCGATGGCTTGTTCGGTGTCCGAATCGACAAGTTCGTTTTTCATCGTCACAGGTTGACCTTGGAACGTGGAACACAACGAAACCTTGTGCTTCGATTTGCGCAAACTGCCGCACAATAACGGCGCCGCACAAACATCCGGTGGCCAGGACATGTACATTTCGACTGTCTGCGAGTGAATCCATTCAAATTGGTACCAGAATTGTAAGTAATTTGAATAAGAAAGAGATCCATTCATACAAGGTGAGACACTGAGCGGCGTATTTCTTCAATTCAATGTGCTAGAACGTAGAGGAATAAATTTGAATACATTGAAATGCCCGAAAAATGTGTATGGGATTTTTTGTTTGTAATAGTTGCCTCTTCCCTTGATTTAATGATTTATTGCCAGTCCCGATAAAGCTGACTTAGTTGAAACACTTGATCCATTTCGTAGGATGTTAGAAGTAATTATAGAAAACTAATTCGATACAACCAAACCTGTATAAGAACTGGGCATTTGCGAAAATGCTAGATTATAAAAATATTGTATGAGACCTTACAATTTTTCTAGCTTTTTAACAATCACATTTTCTGTATAATAATCAAAATACCTCAAATATGTCCAATTCTTCTACAGGTTTTGGAAGGTTCTTATATACAATTGTTAGAAAATCAATGGTTCAACCCTTAGGCAAACATGTTGTATTTGAATACATTTATCGTTATAAACCGTCATATATTGCAGCTCTAACCAAAATTATGGCACCAGACGACTTGCTTACTTTTGGTTTATAACGACAAGTAGTTAAAAACAATAATAATTGTGTACCATCTCTATTATTGAACCTTACCATAAGAAATGTTCAGTGCGTTCTTTAGCCGTGCAGAATAGATCCAAATCAATCCAAATCAATCCAAATCTAATCTAAATCAATCCAAATCCAATCCAAATCCAATCCAAATCCAATCCAAATCATATCTAAATCTTATCCAAATCAATCCAAATCAATCCAAATCAATCCAAATCAATCCAAATCAATCCAAATCAATCCAAATCAATCCAAATCAATCCAAATCAATCAATCATCAATCCAAATCCAATCAAATCAATCCAAATCAATCAAATCAATCCAAATCCAATCCAAATCCAATCCAAATCAATCAAATCAATCAATCCAAATCCAATCCAAATCAATCAAATCCAAGTCAATCAATCCAATCCAAATCAATCCAAATCCAATCCAAATCAATCCAAATCAATCCAAATCTAATCCAAATCCAATCCAAAGTCAATCCAAATCCATTCCAGGTCAGTCCAGGTCAATCCAAATCAATCCAGATCAGGTAATCCAGTCAAATCCAGTCCGAATCAGTTCAGATCCAGTCCAGGTCAGTCCGAATCAGATCCAGGTCCAGTCCAGGTCAGTCCAGATCCAGTCCAGATCAGTCAGGTCCAGTCCAGATCCAGTCCAGGTCAGTCAGATCAGTCCAGATCCAGTCCAGATCAGTCAGGTCCAGTCCAGATCAGTCCAGGTCAGTCCAGGTCCAGTCAGATCCAGTCAGGTCAGTCCAGGTCCAGTCAGATCAGTCAGATCAGTCAGATCCAGTCCAGGTCAGTCCAGGTCCAGTCCAGATCCAGTCAGGTCAGTCCAGTCAGATCCAGTCCAGGTCAGTCAGATCGGTCCAGGTCAGTCCAGGTCAGTCCAGTCGGTCAGTCCAGTCCAGTCGATCAGTCAGTCCAGATCCAGTCCAGATCAGTCAGGTCAGATCCAGTCCAGATCAGTCGGTCCAGATCAGTCCAGATCCAGTCAGGAGTCAGTCCAGATCCAGTCAGATCAGTCCAAGTCAGTCAGATCCAGTCCAGATCCAGTCAGATCAGTCCAAGTCAGTCCGATCCAGTCCAGGTCAGTCAGGTCAGTCCAGATCCAGGTCCAGGTCAGTCCAGTCCAGATCAGTCCAGGTTCGGTCCAGATCAGGTCAGATCCAGTCCAGATCCAGTCCAGGTCAGTCAGGTCAGTCCAGGTCCAGTCCAGATCCAGTCCAGATCCAGTCAGTCAGATCCAGTCCAGGTCAGTCCAGTCGATCCAGTCCAGTCCAGATCAGTCAGATCAGGTCAGTCCAGATCAGTCCAGATCAGTCCAGATCCAGTCAGTCGATCCAGGTCAGTCCAGGTCCGATCCAGTCAAGATCCAGTCCAGGTCAGTCCAGATCCAGTCAGATCGGTCAGTCAAGATCAGTCCAGGTCCAGTCCAGGTCAGTCCAGATCAGTCAGATCCAGTCCAGTCAGGTCAGATCCAGTCAGATCCAGTCCAGTCGATCCAGGTCAGTCCAGATCCAGTCAAGTCCAGGTCAGTCGATCAGTCAGATCCAGGTCAGTCAGTCCAGGTCAGTCCAGATCCAGTCCAGATCAGTCCAGGTCAGTCCAGGTCAGTCCAGATCAGTCCAGATCCAGTCAGGTCGGTCAGGTCAGTCCAGGTCAGTCAGGTCAGTCAGATCCAGTCCAGGTCAGTCCAGATCCAGTCAGATCCAGTCCAAGATCAGTCAGTCAGTCCAGTCGGTCAGATCCAGTCCAGATCAGTCAGGTCAGTCCAGATCCAGTCCAGATCAGTCCAGATCAGTCCAAGTCCAGTCAGTCCAGTCCAGATCCAGTCCAGGTCAGTCCCAGATCCAGTCCAGATCAGTCAAATCCAGATCAGGTCAGGTCAGTCCAGGTCAGTCCAGATCCAGTCCAAGATCAGTCCAGATCCAGTCAGATCAGTCCAGGTCAGTCAAGGTCAGTCCAGATCCAGTCAAGATCCAGTCCAGATCCAGTCCAGTCAGTCCAGGTCGATCGGTCAGATCCAGTCCAGATCAGTCCAAGATCAGTCAGTCAGATCCAGTCCAGATCCAGTCAGGTCAGTCCAGATCCAGTCAGTCAGTCAAGATCGGTCAGATCCAGTCAGATCCAGATCCAAGTCAGTCCAGGTCAGGTCCAGTCGATCCAGATCCAGTCAGGTCGATCCAGTCCAGATCCAGTCAATCCAGTCCAGGTCAGGTCAGTCGATCAGTCAGGTCGGAGTCGGTCCAGGTCAATCCAGTCCAGATCCAGTCAGTCCAAGATCAGTCCAGGTCAGTCCAGATCAGTCAGATCAGTCCAGATCCAGTCAGGTCGATCCAGATCCAGTCAGGTCAGTCCAGATCCAGTCAGGTCAGTCCAGATCCAGTCCAGGTCAGTCAGAGTCAGTCCAGATCAGTCAGTCCAGATCCAGTCCAGATCAGTCAGATCAATCGATCCAGTCCAGGTCGGTCAATCGATTCAGTCCAGTCAGTCCAGTCGAGTCCAGATCCAGGTCAGAGTCAATCAGGTCAGTCAGTCAGTCCAGTCAGGTCAGATCCAGATCCAGTCGATCAGTCCAGATCCAGTCCAGGTCAGTCCAGATCCAGTCAAGATCCAGTCCAGGTCCAGTCAATCCAGGTCAGTCAGATCGGAGTCCAGGTCGATCCAGTCAGTCCAGTCGAGGTCAGTCCAGATCAGTTCAAGATCAGTCCAGTCCAGATCCAGTCAGATCCAGTTGAAGTCCGATCCGATCCAGTCAGTCAGTCCAGATCAGTCCAGATCAGTCCAGGTCAGTCCAGATCCAGGTCCAGTCAGTCAGTCAGTCCAGTCAGTCCAGTCAGTCCAGGTCGGTCAGATCCAGTCAAGATCCAGTCCAGATCCAGTCCAGGTCAGTCCAGATCCAGTCCAGATCCAGTCCAGGTCAGTCCAGATCCAGTCCAGGTCAGTCAGATCAGTCCAGGTCAGTCCAGGTCGAGTCCAGGTCAGTCAGATCCAGTCCAGGTCCAGTCCTTCAGGTCAGTCCAGATCGGTCAGGTCCAGTCCAGTCCAGTCGGTCCAGGTCAGTCCAGTCATCAGTCGGAGTCAGTCAGTCAGTCCAGATCCAGTCCAGATCCAGTCCAGATCCAGTCAGGTCAGTCCAGATCAGTCAGGTCAGTCAGATCAGTCAGTCCAGTCCAGTCGGTCAGATCCAGTCAGGTCAGTCCAGATCCAGTCGATCCAGGTCAGTCAGTCAGTCCAGTCAATCGGTCAAGATCGGTCCAGATCCAGTCCAGATCCAGTCAGGTCAGTCCAGATCCAGTCAAGTCAGTCCAGGTCAGTCCAGATCCAGTCAGGTCAGTCCAGGTCAGTCCAAGTCAGTCCAGATCCAGTCCAGATCCAGTCAGTCCAGTCCAGATCAGTCCAGGTCAGTCCAGGTCCAGTCAGATCGATCCAGTCAGTCCAGATCAGTCAGATCCAGTCCAGATCCAGGTCAGTCCAGGTCGATCCAGTCAAGTCCAGATCAGTCGGAGTCCAGTCAGATCAGTCCAGATCCAGGTCAAGTCCAGTCCAGATCCAGTCCAGGTCCAGTCCAGGTCAGTCAGATCCAGTCCAGGTCAGTCCAGGTCAGTCCAGATCCAGTCCAGGAGTCAGTCAGGTCAGTCAGGTCGATCAGATCAGGTCAGATCCAGTCAGATCCAGATCCAGTCAAGATCGGTCCAGATCCAGTCCAGGTCAGTCCAGATCCAGTCCAGATCGGTCCAGATCCAGTCCAGATCCAGTCAGATCCAGTCCAGTCAGTCAGGTCAGTCCAGATCAGTCAGGTCAGTCCAGATCCAGTCAGGTCAGTCCAGATCGGTCAGATCAGTCCAGATCCAGTCAAGATCCAGTCGATCGGTCAGTCAGGTCCAAGTCCAGTCCAGATCGGTGTCCAGTCGATCCAGTCCAGTCCAGTCGGTCCAGTCAGATCAGTCCAGGTCCAGTCAGATCCAGTCCAGGTCAGTCAGAGTCAGTCCAGATCCAGTCCAGATCAGTCAGGTCAGTCCAGATCAGTCCAGATCAGTCAGATCCAGTCAGGTCAGTCCAGATCCAGTCCAGTCCAGTCCAGTCAGTCAGATCCAGTCCAGGTCAGGTCCAATCGGTCCAGATCCAGTCAGGTCCAGTCCAGATCGGTCCAGGTCCAGTCAGTCCAGATCCAGGTCCAGGTCAGTCCAGGTCAGTCCAGGTCAGGTCAGATCCGATCCAGATCCAGTCCAGGTCAGGTCCAGATCCAGAGTCCAAGTCAGTCCAGATCCAGTCCAGAGTCAGTCCAGATCAGTCCAGATCCAGTCAGATCCAGTCAGATCAGTCCAGTCCAGTCCAGTCAGTCAGTCAGTCCAGGTCAGTCCAGTCCGATCCAGTCCAAGTCAGTCAGATCCAGTCCAGGTCAGTCCAGATCAGTCCAGATCAGGTCAGATCAGTCCAGATCAGTCCAGGTCAGTCCAGATCAGTCCAGTCAGTCCAGATCCAGGTCAGTCAGTCCAGTCCAGGTCAGTCAGATCCAGTCCAAGTCGGTCAGATCAGTCCAGATCAGTCCAGGTCGATCCAGATCCAGTCAAGTCCAGTCCAGATCCAGTCCAGATCAGTCAAGTCCAGTCAGATCCAGTCAGTCAGTCCAAGTCCAGTCCAGATCAGTCCAGATCAGTCAGGTCAGTCAGATCCAGTCCAGATCAGGTCAGTCGATCCAAGTCAGGTCAGATCCAGTCCAGGTCGGTCAGTCCAGTCAGGTCCAGGTCCAGTCGGTCCAGGTTGTCAGGTCAAGTCAGATCGGTCAGTCCAGATCAGTCAGGTCAGTCCAGGTCGGTCCAGATCCAGTCCAGGTCAGTCAGTCGATCCAGTCCAGGTCCAGTCAGTCAGATCCAAGTCAGTCAGATCCAGTCGATCCAGTCAGGTCCAGTCCAGGTCAGTCCAGATCCAGTCAGTCCAGATCCAGTCAGATCGGTCAAGTCAGTCAGATCAGTCCAGATCCAGTCAGGTCAGTCCAGATCAGTCCAGATCCAGTCCAGGTCAGTCCAGGTCAGTCCAGATCCAGTCCAGATCCAGTCCAGGTCAGTCAAGTCAGTCCAGATCCAGTCCAGGTCCAGTCCAGGTCAGTCCAGGTCCAGTCCAGATCCAGTCCAGGTCAGTCGAGTCCAGTCAGTCAGGTCAGATCCAGTCAGATCCAGTCCAGATCAGTCGATCCAGTCCAGTCAGTCCAGTCGGTCAGTCCAGATCCAGTCCAGGTCCAGTCCAGGTCAGTCCAGATCCAGTCCAGGTCAGTCAGTCAGATCCAGTCCAGGTCAGTCCAAGTCAGTCAGATCCAGTCCAGATCCAGTCAGATCCAGGTCCAGTCAGATCCAGTCCAAGTCAGTCCAGATCCAGTCCAGATCAGTCCAGGTCAGTCCAGATCCAGTCCAGATCCAGTCCAGATCAGTCCAGGTCGATCCCGATCCAGTCCAGATCCAGTCCAGAGTCAGTCCAGGTCCAGTCAGGTCAGTCCAGGTCCAGTCAGATCGGTCAGATCAGTCCAGATCCAGTCCAGTCCAGATCGGTCAAGTCTGAGTCCAGTCGGTCAGTCAGTCCAGGTCAGGTCGATCCAGTCCAGGTCAGTCCAGTCAGTCCAGATCCAGTCAGGTCAGTCAGTCAGATCCAGTCCAGATCCAGTCAGGTCAGTCCAGGTCCAGTCCAGATCCAGGTCCAGATCCAGTCAGTCAGTCAGATCCAGTCAGGTCAGTCCAGTCAGTCCAGGTCAGTCAGGTCAGTCCAGGTCCAGTCCAAGATCCAGTCCAGGTCAGTCAGGTCAGTCAGAGTCCAGTCCAGGTCCAGGTCAAGTCAGTCCAGATCCAGTCCAGAGTCCAGGTCAGTCCAGATCCAGTCCAGATCCAGGTCGATCCAGTCAGGTCAGTCAAGTCCAGTCCAGATCCAGTCCAGGTCAGTCAGGTCAGTCCAGATCAGGTCCAGATCCAGTCCAGATCCAGTCCAGATCAGTCAGGTCAATCCAGGTCGATCCAGGTCAGTCCAGTCCAGTCGATCCAGATCAAGTCCAGTCCAGATCCAGTCCAGTCAGGTCCAGGTCAGTCCAGATCCAGTCCAGATCCAGTCAGGTCCAGATCAGTCCAAGTCCGGTCAGATCGGTCAGTCAGTCCAGTCAGTCCAGGTCAGTCCAGGTCAGTCCAGGTCAATCAGGTCAGGTCCAGGTCGGTCAAGATCAGTCCAGGTCAGTCGGTCAGGTCAGTCCAGATCCAGTCAGGTCAGTCCAGATCGGTCAAGATCCAGTCCAGGTCCAGTCAGGTCAGTCCAGATCAGTCCAGATCCAGTCAAATCAGTCAGATCCAGGTCCAGTCGATCGATCAGTCCAGGTCCAGTCAAGTCAATCAGTCAGTCCAGATCAGTCCAGGTCAGTCCAGATCCAGTCCAGGTCAGTCAGAGTCAGTCCAGATCCAGTCCAGATCCAGTCCAGGTCAGTCAAGTCCAGTCCAGGTCAGTCCAGATCCAGTCCAGATCGGTCGGTCAGATCCAGTCAGGTCAGTCAGTCAGATCCAGTCCAGATCCAGTCCAGGTCAGTCAGATCCAGTCCAGGTCAGTCCAGATCCAGTCAAGTCCAGTCCAGATCCGGTCAGTCCAGTCAAGATCCAGTCCAGATCCAGTCCAGGTCAGTCCAGGTCAGTCCAGATCCAGTCCAGATCCAGTCAGATCAGTCCAGGTCAGTCAGATCCAGTCAGATCCAGTCCAGATCCAGTCCAGGTCAGTCCAGATCAGTCCGATCCAGTCAGATCCAGTCAGATCCAGTCAGATCCAAGTCAAGTCCAGGTCCAGATCAGTCAAGTCAGTCCAGATCCAGTCCAGATCAGTCCAGATCAGTCCAGGTCAGTCCAGATCCAGTCCAGATCCAGTCCAGTCCAGTCCAGATCAGTCAAGTCAGTCCAGATCCAGTCCAGTCAGTCAGTCAGGTCAGATCCAGTCAGGTCAGTCCAGGTCAGTCCAGATCCAGTCAGGTCCAGATCAGGTCAGGTCAGTCCAGGTCCAGTCCAGATCCAGTCCAGATCCAGTCCAGATCAGTCCAGATCAGTCCAGATCCAGTCCAGATCAGTCCAGATCCAGTCCAGGTCAGATCCAGATCCAGTCAGATCCAGTCAAGGTCAGTCCAGATCCAGTCCAGGTCAGTCAGATCGGTCCAGATCCAGTCCAGGTCAGTCCAGATCGGTCCAGATCAGTCCAGATCAGTCAGGATCAGTCCAAGATCCAGTCCAGGTCAGTCCAGGTCAGTCCAGATCCAGTCAGGTCAGTCCAGATCCAGTCCAGATCAGTCCAGTCCAGTCCAGTCAGATCAGTCCAGATCGGTCAGATCCAGTCCAGATCAGTCAGATCCAGTCATCAGTCCAGTCAGTCCAGGTCAGTCCAGGTCAGATCCAGTCCAGATCCAGTCAGTCCAGTCCAGGTCAGTCAAGTCCAGTCCAGATCAGTCCAGGTCAGTCCAGATCCAGTCAAGTCAGTCAGATCCAGTCCAGATCCAGTCCAGATCAGTCAAGTCAGTCCAGATCCAGTCCAGATCCAGTCCAGGTCAGTCCAGATCAGATCCAGTCAGTCCAGGTCCAGTCCAGATCCAGTCCAGGTCAGTCAGTCCAGATCAGTCAGATCCAGTCCAGATCAGTCAGTCCAGATCGGTCAGGTCCAGTCCAGGTCAGTCCAGATCAGTCCAGATCAGTCCAGATCCAGTCAGGTCAGTCAGGTCAGTCAGTCAGTCCAGTCGGTCGATCCAGTCCAGTCAGTCCAGGTCAGTCCAGATCGGTCAGGAGTCAGTCCAGATCCAGTCCAGGTCGGTCAGGTCAGTCCAGATCAGTCAGATCCAGTCCAGATCCAGTCAGTCAGGTCAGTCCAGGTCAGTCCAGTCCGATCCAGTCCAGGTCAGTCAGATCCAGTCCAGATCCAGTCCAGATCCAGTCCAGGTCAGTCAGATCCAGTCAAGTCAGTCCAGAATCCAGTCCAGATCAGTCAGATCCAGTCAAGATCAGTCCAAGGTCCAGTCCAGGTCAGTCCAGATCGGTCAGATCCAGTCCAGGTCAGTCCAAGATCCAGTCCAGATCCAGTCCAGGTCAGTCCAGATCAGTCCAGGTCAGTCCAGATCCAGATCAGTCCAAGGTCAGTCAGTCCAGATCCAAGGTCCAGTCCAGGTCAGTCCAGGTCAGTCCAGTCCAGTCCAGATCCAGTCAGGTCAGTCCAGGTCAGTCCAGTCAGTCCAGATCGGTCCAGGTCAAGTCAGTCAGTCCAGTCGGTCAGATCAGTCCAGATCCAGTCCAGGTCAGTCAGATCCAGTCCAGGTCAGTCCAAGTCCAGTCCAGATCCAGTCCAAGTCAGTCAGGTCAGTCCAGATCCAGTCCAGGTCAGTCCAGATCCAGTCCAGATCCAGTCAGATCCAGTCAGTCAGTCCAGGTCAGTCCAGATCCAGGTCCAGATCCAGTCAGGTCCAGATCCAGTCAGGTCAGTCAGTCCAGATCCAGTCCAGGTCAGTCCAGATCCAGTCCAGTCAGATCGGTCCAGATCAGTCAGTCAGATCCAGTCCAGATCAGTCAGGTCAGTCCAGATCCAGTCCAAGTCAGGTCAGATCCAGTCAGATCGGTCCAGGTCCAGTCAGTCCAGTCAGTCAGTCCAGGTCAGTCCAGATCAGTCGATCAGTCCAGATCCAGTCAGTCCAGGTCAGTCCAAGATCCAGTCCAGGTCAGTCAGATCAGTCCAGATCCAGTCAGGTCAGTCGGAGTCCAGTCAGATCCAGTCCAGTCAGTCAGTCAGTCCAGATCCAGTCCAGGAGTCAGTCCAGGTCAGTCCAGATCCAGTCAGATCCAGTCAGGTCAGTCCAGATCCAGTCAGATCCAGTCCAGGTCCAGTCCAGATCGGTCAGATCCAGTCCAAGATCCAGTCCAGGTCCAGTCCAGGTCCAGTCCAGATCGGTCCAGGTCAGTCCAGATCCAGTCCAGATCCAGTCAGATCAGTCAGGTCGGTCAGATCCAGTCAGATCGGTCCAGGAGTCGGTCAGGTCAGTCCAGATCAGGTCCAGTCCAAGATCCAGTCCAGATCGGTCAGTCAGTCAGGTCAGTCCAGGTCCAGTCCAGATCCAGTCCAGATCCAGTCCAGATCAGTCCAGATCAGTCAGGTCAGTCAGTCCAGTCCAGATCAGTCAGGTCAGTCAGGTCAGTCAGATCCAGTCCAGTCGGTCAGATCCAGTCAGGTCAGTCGATCCAGGTCAGATCAGTCCAGATCCAGTCCAGATCGATCCAGATCCAGTCAGGTCAGTCGATCAGATCGATCAGTCCAGTCAGTCCAGATCCAGTCAGATCCAGTCCAGATCGAGTCAGATCGGTCAGATCAGTCCAGGTCAATCAGTCAGGTCAGATCCAGTGATCAAGGTCCAGTCCAGATCAGGTCAAGTCAGTCAAGGTCCAGTCAAATCAGTCAGATCAATCCAGATCCAGTCCAGTCGGTCGATCCAGTCAAATCCAGTCAGTCCAGTCAAGTCCAGTCAGATCCAGTCAGGTCAGTCCAGATCAGTCCAGGTCAGTCCAGATCCAGTCCAGATCCAGTCCAGGTCAGTCCAGATCGATCCAGTCAGTCAGGTCGATTCAGAGTCAGTCCAGGTCAGTCAGGTCGGTCCAAGATCCAGTCAGGTCAGTCCAGGTCAATCCAGATCCAGTCCAGATCCAGTCCAGGTCAGTCCAGGTCGGTCAGGTCAGTCCAAATCAATCCAAATCAATCCAAATCCAATCAAATCAATCCAAGATCCAATCCAGTCCAAATCGGTCAAGTCGGTCCAGTCAAATCAATCAAATCCAAATCCAGTCAAGTCCAAGTCCAAGTCCAAATCCAGTCCAAATCCAATCCAAATCCAAATCAGTCCAAATCAAATCAATCCGTCCAATCAGTCAAATCCAATCCAAATCGATCAAATCAATCCAAATCCAATCAAATCAGTCAAATCAATCCAAATCAATCAAATCAATCCAAATCAATCAAATCAATCCAAATCCAATCCAAATCCAATTCAAATCCAATCCAAATCCAATCCAAATCCAAATCCAATCCAAATCCTATCCAATTCCAATCCAAATCCATTCAAAATCCAATTCAAATGAGAAGCTCGACCGGGATCTTGTCTTTCTCAGCAGCTTTATCGTTTTTCAGCTCGTTTAGAGCCTTCTTTACCTCATCCAGCCTTGGTGGTTCCACAGCTTGACCGTCGCTGACTATGTCCATCCTGCTCCTTCCACCTGACTGCCACCATAGTCTTGCCTGTCATCAAATTTCCCTCTCGGTCATTGCACATGGCGGACACTGGCGCAGTATTATGCCGCCCGCCATTGACAGTTGCGTAAAACCTTTTCATATCGTTACTGTCCATGCTCTCCTGCGCTTCAGCTATCACACTCTCTTCATATTGCCTTTGTTTATGACCCATAGCATAGTTTCTCTTCTGCAACACTCCACCGCTCTCTCGAGAATAGAGGTAATAAACTATAGAGGAAGATTGTCGCAGTCGTCACTGGCGAAACATCTTTTGCTAACGAACTCCTCATCAAACCAACCATTTCGTTGGCGTCGCTATGCAGTTCCTAACACTTCCTGCGCTGTTGTTGTCAGAGCTTCGTGGATATTTTCCTACAATCTGTTGACGACGCCAGATTGTTCATGATATAATTTGTTCGATAAATATTTTACAATCTAAGGTAGTTCGCTACACGTTTAAACGAAATACACTACAGAAGAGTCAGAAGAATATTTATATTCCAATTGGATATTAACTGAATGCAATGCCACAATGTAGTAAAGTGAATATTTTTGTTTCCGATGCTCCCTAGACCTGATCTTATCTACTACAATTTCTTTCTCCGATTATGAACTAGTTTTGACATTTCGTTTTTCTGTCTTTCCAAAGAGTATTAACCATCATTTTCTATTAATCAGAACATATCCTCTACGCAGAAAAATCTTCTTTATTTATGTGAAAACCCCATGTCGATTATCCAAAATGTCGGTTATCCAAAATAACCCACACTTTTGTAGCAGTTGCTTTACTGAGACTCTGAGAGGTGTGGACTCGAATCCCACCGGTAGTCAGTGATTTCGGTAGACATGATTCTCTTTAGTGATCTGACTGACATTAGGATACGAGGCGCTCAGCACAGTGAATCGAAAAGTAGGATAACGGTTCACGGACTAAAAATGGATTGAGCATGATGGAGGAATAGAATTCCAGAAAATATGAACTAGTAATTTTATTGTTGATCTGCATTGAATATTTCAGAAATCTTGATCTATTTTTCACGTGATAGAGCTGTAGGTCGTGTGTTGAAAGTAAAAGTATTTCTCAGAGCTTTGGGCTCCAGATGTGTCGCTTACAACGGAGATTATCAGTACAGTAAATTTTGGCTGTTATGCCCTTTTCGAAGGCTGGTCTAAAATTGTAACATACAAGTGATGACTTTTTTCGTTATCTGTAAAGACGTTCTGTGAACAAAATTGTTTGACTTATCCGAGGACTGCACGGAAGCTGCTCCTTGCCGGATACTGCACCAACTGCAGCCAGACAGGCGATAAAACGGTCAAAGTTTTTCCACCTGGCGATAAGCCAACCAATAAATATTCTTATCCCAAGTTCATTACTATCGTAATTCATGATCGTAAATATTGGACGTTCTGAATCACGCCCTCCAAAGTATGTGCATGTTCGCGATGCTTACTGTATCTCCGATCTGAGAATTTCTCCGGTGCGCACGCTGGCTCAAAAGACATAAAATTCTCGGAATACGACGAAACAGAGCATGTACCAGGTCCACGAAATGGCATGGTTTATTGGTTTCTTTTAACACCTCGAAAAAATTCTTACACTCCTAACACAGGAACCGACAGCAGAATGAAACTTCGATTTATTTTTTCGCTCTGTTGCTGTGATTGTAAAAACATTAATACATGAAGTATTCATTTATCCATTCCAGTGAGGATAATTTTTAACAGAAAACGATTTGCTGCATTTACAAAGTAGAAAAGTTTGAGTATTTAGAAAAGAAGAAACTCGCCACTGTGCATCACGACGCAGTACTCGATCGGTGCCAACTGAATGGCGACAGTCGCAAGATTTAGATCCATTCTGGATGTTTGCGGCACAGAGAGAAACTCCGACGATCCGCATGCTCTAGCAACAACGGCAACAATGGTCGGACAGGTTCTACCATGCAAATGGCAGGGGCACCAAGAGCCAAAGAAATTAAGGAATTTTTGTATTAAACTTGTCGCACAATAAAATATGATTCATGGACGACGACAACGGCCACGACGACGGTGTGTAACCAGCAGCAGCCAATCGATCGACGTGCCTTACGGGGTCCGATCGGTACCGTCCACATTTCCATTTCGAACTACATGATCCCGTAGGAATGCAATTCTGGCGAGCGATGCTGTTGCCATTATTCGAACCGTACTCGCTGAATTCATAAAATGTTTGTCCCGTTCGCTGCCGGTGAACGACGAGAAATGGATTGCACTTGTACTTCAGAACCACGCGCTGGCACCTACGAGTCGATTGTTTTCAAGGACCCATAAAACCGAGTTACATCGTGCAGCCAGGCAGTTTTACGAGTGTTTCGGTGATCTTCGATTTTATGACTTGTTGGTTGCTGGTTCACTCTCACTTTGCACGGTTTAATGGTACAGCGGGCCCATACTGCACTTGTGGTGGAAGATTTAGTTTGGATTTCTGGGATAAATATTAAAGTCGGCAAATTTTATTCCAATCATTCCTATTTATAGCAATTTATTCACTTCAAAGCGTTGAAAATAGGACAGGAATTGAGATTAATTCATCGATTGGCTTTCGATTTTATGTAATTGTTAAGTGGAAACAATTTCCTTCCATGCTACCATATTGCCACTATTTGGATTGAACTACCAATCACAAGAAAGCCGATTCAATGAAGTTGTCCAACCCTGTTTTGAGCCTAATTCTTTGATCCCCTTTCACACTTGGTGAGCTTTGGGGGCTTTGGCTCGCTCAAGTCACTCACTTATTCATCCGGTGGCAGCGTTGCGAGTTAATTCTACCTCCACGGCTAGCAACGTATTGGATATACGCATTCACTCGTAGGAGCTTGCGTACAAGCGCAGCTCTAATGAATTAGTCATATTTATAAACACTTATCGTGTTAAGTGTAAAATTATGTACTATTTAAATCCATACGGCGAACCCACGAGTGGCGGTAGTTGGCCAATTTTCAAACTCTTTCAACTTCTGGATTTCCACGTACCGCGGCTATAACTCACATGTGCTGCAAGTGCGCCAAAAGCTCAGAGGAGCCGCGTAGCCCGGCGTGGCGAGCAGAAGTAATTTATGTTGATTTGGATCAGGCGAGAGTGAGTGGAAAAAGGCGACTTCTGGATTAGTTATGCACCGGCAGGGCAGGCAGCGATAGATGCTGGATGGATCGGGAACCGGTCGAGGAAAGGTCGTAAATATTGGATTTAGTGATAATGGTGATTATTTTGTAGCCACATTAGTAGTTTGCGCGTCGTAAATCTGATTTAGTCGCAGTCCGAATGGATAGCGGGCGGGCTGCCAAATGCTGCAAGGGAGTAATTTTCCGGTTGTCGTAGGTCCTGGACCGGTTGAAAAACTGAACTGAAACTAAGCGCCTACAAACTGGCCGGTCTGGGTATGTTGTTTGTTCGTGACTGCACTCATGAGGATTAAATCTCCGATTGTGATTACTGGTGGCAACGAGTTGTCGCAGGTTGATGCAGTCGCTGCTTATGCTTCCATGAACAAGTTGAGTAATTGTTGTCAGTGATCGTTAAATCAATTGAATGCGAAGGCGGCTTACCTAAATGCTCAGATATCTTTCTTGATAATTGACTATTCAACATATAAACAGTCCCAGGCGGTCATACATAGGTCACACACAATTACGTAAAGTCGTATACTAAATTTCATGTCGTGGTAAAAAAATTAAAGTAGTGTTGGATTTGAGAGATATTCCTGAATTTTGATTATTAGCAAAAATTATATATGGGTCATTCCATACCAAGTGACCGAACCACTTGTAATCGACTTACACCGATTTTAATCAAATTCCGTGGATTTGTTTATCTATCGATTATATGTAAAAATCCAAATTTATTCGATGATTGGGCAACCCCTCGGTAAATGGGAGCACTCCCCGTTTTTGACGATTTGTAAAAACCATATTTTTGAACAACTCATATCTCGGACAGTTTTAAAGCAACAAATAACTTCTTTTTATGCATTTTGAAAAGAATTCTTCAAACTTTTTGAAAAAAATATCGATTTTCAGTAGAAGTGTTGCCAACTTTATTGTTTTTGCGTTTTAAGTATAAAATTGTGTTTTTCTGCCAATGAGTATATTTTTGCCTTTCTCGTATACAAAGTATACGTAAAGGCTATATATTCGCTCCAAAAACGAACTTTTGATAGGAGTCCCGGAGACCCATAGTGTTATATACCGATCGACTCAGCTCGACGAATTGAGGTGATGTATGTGTGTGCGTGTGTGTGTATGTGTGTGCGTGTGTGTGTATGTGTGTGTGTGTATGTGTGTGTGTGTGTGTGTATGTGTGTGCGCAAAATAATCTCACTCATTTTTCAGGCACTTATCCTTAAACGATTTGCTCGCAACAAAATGCATTCGACGCGAAATCTTGTCCCATTTTTTGGTATTGAAAATTGGCCCAATCGGACTATGGGCTTCGGAATTATGGCCAAAATATATTTTTTTATAAGAAAAATTCTCACTCACTTTTTAGGCACTTACTCTTAGCTGATTTACTCGCAACAAGTTTCATTCGACGTAGAATCTCGTCCAATTGTTTCGTATTGAAAATGGGCCAATCAGATTGAGGGTTTCGAAGTTATTGCCAAAATTCATTTTTTTACATAATAAACACGTACAAAATTCTCACTAATTTTTCAGGCACTTATCTTTAACGGATTTTCTCGCAACAAAATGCATTCGACGCCCAATTTTGTCCCATTGTTTCGTATTGAAAATTGGCCCAATCGGACTATGGGCTTCGGAATTATGGCCAAAATATATTTTTTCATAAGAAAAATTCTCACTCACTTTTTAGGCACTTACTCTTATCTGATTTACTCACTACAAAATTCATTCGACGTAGAATCCTGCCCAATTGTTTCGTATTGAAAATTGGCCCAATCGGACTATGGGTTTCGAATTTATGGCCAAAGTTCATTTTTTTACATAATAAACACGTACAAAATTCTCACTCATTTTTCAGGCACTTATCTTGACCGGATTTTCTCGCAACAAGTTGCATTCAACGCGTAATCTTATCCTATTGTTTCGTATTGAAAATGGCGAAATCGGACTATGGGATACGGAGTTATGACCAAAATACATTTTTCAAAATCTCACTCATTTTAGTCACATCTCGGGAACTTTTTCAAATCGGCGTATGTAACATTTTGATCAAGCTGAGAAAATGAGCTTGGAAGTTTTCAGATTTCATTTTTATTCCTATTTAGAAACTAATCATTTTTATTGCAATTGAATACACATCAACGATACATTATGAAAAGGTTTATCGTCACTGATTCTGAAATCTGCACTGCGTGTGAACATTTCAGTTATTTTGATAAAAATATATGTTACAACGTTCTGCCACAAATAAATCACATACGTCGTTTTGATACGTCAGCATGACTGAGGTCATGCTACTTTCGTCGAAATGTTACGCTGCTCCGTACGCTGCATTGTTGATACGTCGAAATGTTGCGTCAAGTTGAAACGTTTCACGCACATGCGACAAAAAATTGCAACACTTACAACACGACGTAACAACATTTGCTGCAGAAGAACAACGTAAATGTTAACGAAAATCGGAATTTTCAAGCAACATGCTTAATTTTGAAATCAGTGATGAAAATGTACAAGCAGACGCACGTTTTAAACTATTTAGTTGTTCGAAAAAACTTTTTAAAGTACATTTTCTGCTAAGCGGTGTATGTGCAATATTTTCAACAATGATGTTACACCGTTTTGCAAAATATTGATTTAGATTTTTAAAAACACATTTTCATGTAGCTTTGAAGATATACACATTTTTAGATGAATTTGATGCCATATGCTGTTGAAAACGGGTTTGTTTACAATTTGCGACATACGCCGTTTTGAAAAAGTACCCGAGACATATGTACCCTCAGCCGATTTGCTCGCAAGAAGTTGCATTCGATGCAGAATCCGGTCCCATTGTTTCCTGTTGAAAATTGGCCTGATCGGACTATAGGCTCAGAAGTTATGGTCAAAATACTTTTTTTTCACCAAAAGTGCGTAGAAATTACTCACTCGAAAGAAACGAGAAAGGCACCATCACCGCTAGGTGGATTAATCTGGGTTTATTTAAAAAATAACACCAGCATCGTGTTCTCCAGAAAATTTTGTATAAGAAACACTCGAAACCCCAAGGTAATATGAGCCGTTCTCGAATTATGGAGTTCTGAATGTTATATGATTTATATGGAATTTATCAATCACATACAATTTTGATATGCATACCTAACCTTTACTCTTTTTGCTATAGTGTTTTTATGGAATTGTCAAGAATTCAAAGAGATTGTTTTCTTGAAATAAATTGTAAAACATGTAACTTGAGCCTTTGAATAGAAAATAATGTACTTGGCAACGTAGACACTTTTGAAGGAATAGCTTTTCTGTATTGTTGCAAAGCGTACTATTAAAGTATTAAACTATTACTCACATAGGTACTATATTATTTCACCTGCTACGGAAAGATTTTTTTTTAATTTTATGAATCATTAATAAATTTCGAAAGCTCTCGGCTCATATGCCGTTGAGCGTTACAGAGCCGAAATCTTTTATTACAATGTTTACTGTTTTATTCTTACAAAATAACGCTAAATTAAGTAAACCGGAAGACTCGTGTTTCAATCTGGATTAGGGAATACAGTATCGCAGTATGAAAGGAAAGAAACGAAGAATACTAAATTTATGACGATGATAAAAACATATGTGAAGTTCTTGTTTCATTACTGTAACGGGACATAGAAATGAAACAAGAATTTCATCAACGATAAACAAACTTTTTCTTAAAAACAACAAAAGAAAGACATACGAGAGGCAATTACGACATATGAAACGATATGATTATCTATAAAAACCCTGATTAATTTGCTTAGCGGTAATGGTGCCTTTCTCGTGCATTATGAAAATAGTATTATTACCATAACTTTCGAGCCCACAGTCCGAACCAGTCAAATCTTAATAGGAAACAATGGAATAGGATTTCCCGTAAAATGCAATATGTTGCGAGCAAATCGGTTAAGGGCAAACCCCTGAATAGTGGATGAGAATGTTTTGCCCGCACACACACATACATACACATACAAACACAGGCATCACCTCAATTTGTCGAGCTGAGTCGATTGGTATACAACACTCCGCCTTCTATAAAAAGCTTGTTTTGGGGCGAACATATAGCATTTCGGTACAATTAATGTACGAGAAAGGGAAAAATAAATTAGATCATAAGGAAGTAGACTTCCACTATGTTATTGTGGAAAAATAGTGTATGAAAAAGGCAAATCATTATGTAAATGATACTTGTACGTACAGAAAGATAGGGTTAGTGATTTGTGACTATTTGTGACAGGTGGGAGGTAAGAGAGTTGAAATTGGTGAAAAACGTTGGAACCAATTTTGAAACGAGTTTTGTAGTTATACAAAAGGCAGAAGAAGACCTTAATGTCAATACTAGTCGACCAGACGGAGATGACTAGAAGAATTATCCACGAAAAGTTTTTATCTAACTACCACGGGAATCAAACCCACACTTCACAGCACGCAAATGTGATTTGACGACAGTCATGAGCTCTCTATCACTCACCAAGTAATCATAAGTTGTCAACTGTTTGTGTATATTATCAAAATATGAAAATAGTAGACCAAAAACAAACATCGGGCCTGTTCCAATATTACTGCCGTGAATCGCATATCTGTCCCATCTTTGCTGGGTTTCCTATTCATATGGGACAAATATGCGATTCACGGCAGATTACGTAACGTAAAAAAACGTTGTTTTTAAGAACCCCTCACCCTCTCGTAACAATTTGCAACAATATTCAGAAACACCCCCACCCCTATGCCTAACGCGTAACAAATGCTATTTTGTTTAAAATAAAGGTCTTTATTTCAATAGAATTTGAAGGACGGTGCCATACATTATTATTTATTGCATATTTCATACTTTTTCAAACATAATGAATATTTCTAAAATTTTTAAATATTTTTTCTCTATGCAAATAATTTGTTACGCGTAACAATATTTCGAAGAACCCCCACCCATTATTGCGTTACGTAATATTTGAACAGCCCCATCATAAAAATGGGCTTCTTTGAGATAATGATTTTATTTTCTGTATTTTGGAAATACATGGATAATTATTTAACGGCAGATAAACTTTCGCTATATATTTTTTTGCATGGTGTTTTACTTACTTATGGATCCTGTACACCTCCGGTGGTGCAAAGGGCCGACTTGAAAGATCTCCATCCTGAGCGTTGCCCGGCTATCGCTTTAACCTGTTGCCAGGTTAGATTTCGGTCGACTTCTTTCATTTCTTTATAGAGGCTTCGCCGCCATGAGCCTCTGGGTCTGCTTCTGCTGCGATGTCCCGCTGGGTTTCAGTCTAATGCTTGTTAACAGATTTCGTTTCCGCCCCTACGTAGAGTGTGGCCGACCCAGCCCCTTATATACCGCAGGCATCTGTTAATGAACACCTGCAGCCGTCGAGTGTTCTCCACTGATACACACCATGTTTCGCTGGCGTATAACAGCACAGATTTCACGTTATAGTTGAAAATTCGTATTTTGGTGCGTTATCTGCCTGGTTATCTACCTGTTTTTCAAGATATTTCTTAAACTCGCAAAGGCAGCCCTTGCTTTCTTGATCCGTGCGCCTATGTCGATCTTGGTACCATGGTGTACTCCTAGAGAATTCAGATTTCCGAAAAACTTTGCAGAAGAAGGAGCCTTGCTGGAACGACGACCAAAAATGTTTATTCTGACAGCACTGCCAAACTACGTGTACCAATAATTCAACTGAGTGTTATTTCAAATTTTTTAATCTTTTCGGGCTGAGGAACAAATTCGGATTGATTTTTAAGGGAAAATTTTGGAAAGAGAAATGATTTTGCCGTCTAACAACCACAGTTCGCTCGCAGAAACATTGATTTCTTGCATACATTTCTCAGACTATATGCTAATGTATTGAGTTAGATTATTGAATTAACGAAAAAATAAATCCGCTAGGAGCAAAAATGCAAAAAAAAAATTCCATGCTAATCTCCATATAAATTTCAAACGCGATGCGGAAGTTGGGAAGCAACCAATCGAGTTGTAAATGTGTATGTGTCAATGCGTATATGTGTGTATGTTCGGAAATTAGTAAAAATCTTCAATGTTCACAGTAAAAAACGAACTTTTCATTTTTAAAATCCTGTATCTCAAAATCAGAACATAGTACCAAGGGATTTTCATCGTTTCCAATGTAAAAATGGTCAAGGAACACGTTGGTGTGGTTATTTTTTGAATAAAAATATACTCATTGGGTTAAAAATGCATTTTTCCTTAAAAAACTTAAAAATTGTTCATTTGGCAACACTGCACATCAAAAAAATATTTTTTTTTTAATAAATTCCTTGAAAATCTTCTTTTGAATAGTTACCTTAGATTTATTATAGACCTTACAGTTCCAGAGATATTAACAAAACAATATGATGAGTTCCATACATTTGTCCGAAAAGGGGATGGTCGTATCAATCGTGGGGAGGTCCAATCACCACGAAATTTTGGATTTTGGGGTATAACCCATACATAAACAATTGGTCAAAATTTCATTCAATTCTAAGAAAGTCGATTGCACGTTTGCGTTTTTTCTCGGTCACTTCATATGGAATGACCCATATATTATTAAATATTTTTACATAAATATTTTTGTTATTAGCCAATGCAATTCATTGTAATCAAGTGTTGGTCTTTCACCGTCATTAGTCTTCTGAGTACAAACGACCGCATGCGTAGAATACAATCACACTCATCAAATGCTTTAGCCAAGCAAGCCTTTGGTACAGCAGAGTGTGATTGATTCAAACTCTATACAAATCCGCCCAGCCCGTTGTTTGGGGGCATAGAGTGATGCTCTCGAATAAAAAACAAAGTGATATTCAATTTGTATTCAATTTGATATTCAATTTGCAAAAAAGAGCTAACCACGGTGGAGGTTGGTACTCGGATTCTGATGGCTTTTCCGCAAACGTGACCTTTAAGTGGTCTTGCTGTGTAGGGGTTATCATGCCTATCTAGAGAGTAGGAGGTTGAGGGTTCGAGTCCCTCCAAAACACGTGGATTTTTTTTCGCAAATTTCATATCGATTTGTCCTTTTCGATACATGTGCTGTGCATATACACAGCCAAGATATTTAAAAAAAATCGTCTTAGAGAAAATTTAATATAAATAGAGGAAATGACGGCTTTTTTATGAACTCGGCTTTCTCAGTCTGTATATTCAAAAACGATTTTATGGTTACGTTCCCGACGATTCGGCCGATTGGTTTTGGCATTTCTCAAGAGCCACTAAAACATATATCAACATGCAACATACACCATAGAATTTACTACTCACCAAGGTCTATCGCCATTCGTAATTTTTGGTTCTCTACATCAGTTGCTCGGAGAGTTTTGCTATAATGCTCGAAATTTTGAAAATATTTTGTATGATTTTTTAACTTTGTATGTTTTCACTATCTGACAAACGCAACGTCTATTTCAAAAGATGGTTGACGTATCGAAGAGAGGGAATAATTGATGACTATAGTGTATCATGATCATTATTTAGGATTTATGGCTAAATGTAGAAGGGGGTGAATTTGTTGCATCTGGATCGATATTAGTTCTTCTGGTGGTAGACTTTTGTACGGTATGGAACAATCCAGCGTAAATTGTACTGAGGTACATATTTCCTGAGAACTGGAATAGGGAATTGTAGTCTCGTGGTGATAGCCCTCAGGAGGATATCCATCACCAAGTGGTGGCCAATATAGGTGAGAGAGGACTGTCCATAGCAGTTCCGAATGTTTGTTTGTCATATTTATCCCGGAAGTCATGTCATGTCATTGTCATATTACTCGACTAAGTCGAGTCAAGTACGAGACACTGAAGACGGCCTTACTGTTGAGGTCGAAATATGTATCTGTCAATATACAATTAAGTGGTGGAATTTCAATGGGATTGTACAAACTCGTCTTATGACAAGTACTATTTTAAGTCTAGTCACTAAAAAGTCACTATTTGGATCCAAAAGTCAATATTTTTTTTGAAAAATGGTCACTAAAGTCACTATTTCCGCACCGCCAATTGTTACAAGTTATAACAAATCACTTGTAGTTTCAGTCAACAGGCTTGCACTACTCTTCATTGAACACCTGAAAATGTGCTTCATTTTGCTTCGAAAACCATTTTCGCTTCATTTTATCGACTACTACTAGATAAAAACCATACATTATCACCCATATTCTTTCTTACGTACGAACGCGCTTTCGATCGAAAGTTGAAGCGCATTCTCGTTTACGCCAGCAAAATCAAATGGAGAAACGGTTCGAACGAATCGCATTCGTATCACATTCGTATTCGCATTCGTATAGATATGAAAAAATCATAATTCAACCTGTTAAATCGAATATTTTTTTGGAAAAGTTACACAAGTTGTTATCTAGAATTTTATTTGAGAAGCTTCGATAAAGTATCTGTTTATTTATTAGCATTGTTTATTCGGCCCGGGTTACGATTTCAAATTGTAAAATCCATTGTTCTCTTGTTTTTTGACCGATTTGCATGGAATTTGGAGGAAAGATGCATTAAACCCTATATTTTTGTGTAGATGTATTGATTTGGTGATTGGGTCCTTGGGTACGGTTTTATCGAGGGGGTCCCCTGGGTCAAATAGGGTCAAAAATAGGTCAACTTCCTTTTATTCGTAGATAACTAGTAGTAAATGCTCTAATTAATGATGCAATAGTTTTTATTCATCATTTTGCAAAAGTGGGAATGGAAACTGCACGTTTGGACCTCCAAAATCCGGTTACAGATGTTACGGGAACCTGGTTCTCCCAGGGAAGTGGTCACTTTTCGAGTTGTTAAGAAACCCAGCTTGCGACACATCAAACTTCATGATTTTGCAACGCAAATACAATAGGAGACATTTGCAGAACATCTGACCACATTGGCCACTTCCGGAAGTTCCCTGGGCACCTGGTGCCCTCAGGGAAGTGGTCACTTTCTGATTGATTCCTAAACCCAGCTTGCGACACCTCGAACTTCATGATTTAGCAACGCAAATACAATAGAAGACATTTGCAGAACATCTGACCACATTGGCCACTTCCGGAGGTTCCCTGTGAACCTGATGCCCCAAGGGAAGTGGTCACTTTTTTTATTGATTCTGACACATCGAACTTCATGATTTTGCAACGCAAATACAATAGGAGACATTTGCAGAACATCTGACCACATTGGTAACTTCCGGAAGTTCCCTGGGAACCTGGTACCCTCAGGGAAGTGGTCACTTTTTGATTGATTCCTAAACCCAGCTTGCGACACATCAAACTTCATGATTTTGCCACACAAATACAATAGAAAACATTTGCAGAGCATATGTGCACATTCGCCACTTCCGGAGGGTCCCTGGGAACCTGGTGCCCTGGTGTCTGATTGATTCTTAAACCCAGCTTGCGACACTTCGAACTTCACGATTTAGCCACGCAAATACAATAGAAGACATTTGCAGAACATCTGACCACATTGACTACTACCGGAGGTTCCCTGGGAATCTGATGCCCCAAGGGAAGTGGTCACTTTTTGATTGATTCTGAAACCCAGCTTTTGACACATCGAACTCCCTGATTTTGCAACGCAAATACAATAGAAGACATTTGCAGAACATCTGGGCACATCGGCCACTTCCGGGGGTTCCCTGGGAACCTTATGACCCCAGGGAAGTGGCCATTTAATTGGTTCTGAAAAACAGCTTGCGACACATCAAACTGAAAGATTGAACAGCGTAAATAGCAATGGACCCAGATTGCTACCTTGTGGTATACCTGATTTATTACCTAACTGACGGGATACACACGAGTCGATTATAACGCGCAGAACACGATTCGAAAGATAGCTTTCCAACCACAACGTAAAACGTTCAGAAGCACCGAGGTGGGAGATCTTAGACAGGAGTATTCGATGGTCAATCATCTCGAAGGCAACTTTCAGGTCCGTATACACGACATCAACTTGCACCTATTACTATTATTTCGAAGAGCTTTGATCCTGTGGAGAGACTGATAATTCCTCCATAGTTCCTTACATTTTGCTTATCTTCTTTGTTGTGCACAGGAAACATGAATAATTGCTTCCAAACTGTGTGAAACATCTTTTGCTCGAACGGTTTAATGAAAATAAAGGCCATCGGCATAGCTAAAGGAGCATTACAGCAACGAAAAATAACTGCAGGTACACCGTCTGGTCCAGGCAAGTAGGAATTTTTTAGCTTCTTTGAGGCAGTGATGAGTATTTTGTTAAAAAGCACCGTTACGGTCAGTATGAGCTGAAAGCAATCATAAGTGAAGAACTTTCAGCAATTTTATTGATCTTCCAACCTATTCTGGATTTTTTTTTGCAAATTTCATGCGAAGATCTAGAAATGCTCACGACTCTGCAATGTTTCGTACATGTTGTGAAAATAGTCAAAAAAGAGCTTAGCTTAGCTTGATTAACTGTACACATCGTAGTTGCTTATCATATGCATATGCTCATTGTATTTGCTTCGGAGTTTCCTATGCATGACCAATAATGATGACGTTCACGTGCTTACATTCAATTTATCCCTTAGAGACTTCTTAACTCTTACGGTGCCTAACCATGTGCTTAAACCTGGTTTGAGACTTAAGCGGAGGTGAAGAAATCGGAAAGAGGCGCTTAAAAAAGACTTTACAAGGGCCCTTGGAATTCTCGCCACGGCTTTGCCTCTTTGATAAAGTTATACTGAAAACTAACTAACATGATTAGGGGTGCCTAAAAATCGTCAAAGTTTTAAATGTTTACCCATGAAAATTTTCCCAAGAAAGGACCAAAGGCAAAATCGAAAATCGAATTTTTGTTTTTGATGCAAAATGACTTAAAAATGCATGACACGTCGAGATCTGACGTCACTTAAAAAAAAATTGAAAGAAATCATTTTTTTCTCTTAGAACATTTTTAGGATTTTTTTTCAAATGATGAAAATTTTTTTCATCGAATTTTAACACCGGACGATACGCAAACATTTTCGTAGCCAAAAATATCCCCCTATGAAAAATTTGAGCTTAATCGGACATGATTTAGGGGTACTCAAAAGCTCAAAATTAATCAAAAATTTATTTATTTTTCTCACTAGGGGGAATTTTTTATTTGTTTTTTTGATGCCAAAGGATTCAAAATGCATGAAACTTTGAGAATTAATTTATTGAAAAAAATCGACTGTTTTATGGCGAAACCAATTTTTCAACGAATTTAAAAACCGGATGTTACGCAATCACTTACTAAGCCCTAAAAAATGTCCATATGCTAAATTTGAACTTCATCGGACATGATTTAGGGGTGTTCAAAATCTTGCTATCAAAATTTTTAATTTTTTGTAACTTTGGAAACTTTTGAGATCAGATTAACGGGGAAAATTATCAGATTGCTAGGCAATGTTTATTACAATGAGGTTTAGCTTTACGCGGTTATTATTACGCGGTACCGCATGAATTCAAAACACAACGTGTAAAGATCAAGAAAACTGATAATGTAGAAACACGATTCATGTCATTGCGGAACTTTTTTTTGTAACGGAATTTTCTTATCGGATTTTTGAAATAACACGATTTTTCACGTCGTTTCTTTTAAACTTTTTATTTATTTATTTTCAGACTAAGGCCGGAGTGGCCTGTGCTGCACATAAAAGACTTCTCCATTCAGCTCGGTTCATGGCTGCACTTCGCCAACCACGCAGTCTGCGGAGGGTCCGCAAGTCGTCCTCCACCTGATCGATCCACCTTGCCCGCTGTGCACCTCGCCTTTTTGTTCCCGTCGGATCGTTGTCGAGAACCATTTTCACCGGATTACTGTCCGACATTCTGGCTACGTGCCCGGCCCACCGCAGTCTTCCGATTTTCGCGGTGTGAACGATGTATGGTTCCCCCAACAGCTGATGCAACTCGTGGTTCATTCGCCTCCTCCACGTACCGTCCGCCATCTGCAACCCACCATAGATGGTACGCAACACTTTCCTTTCGAAAACTCCCAGTGCGCGTTGGTCCTCCACGAGCATCGTCCAGGTCTCGTGTCCGTAGAGAACTACCGGTCTTATAAGCGTTTTGTAGATAGTCAGTTTGGTACGGCGGCGAACTCTATTCGATCGAAGCGTCTTGCGGAGTCCAAAGTAGGTACGATTTCCAGCCACTATGCGTCTCCGAATTTCTCTGCTGGTATCGTTATCGGCGGTCACCAGTGAGCCCAAGTACACGAATTCTTCAACCACCTCGATTTCGTCACCACCGATACAAACTCGTGGTGGGTGGCTCACATTGACCTCTCTTGAGCCTCTTCCTATCATGTACTTCGTCTTCGACGTGTTGATGACTAGTCCAATCCGTTTAGCTTCGCTTTTCAGTCTGATGTAGGCTTCCTCCATCCTCTCAAAATTACGTGCCATGATATCAATGTCGTCGGCGAAACCAAATAACTGGACGGACTTCGTGAAAATCGTACCACTCGTGTCAATCCCTGCCCTTCGTATTACTCCTCCAAAGCGATGTTGAATAGCAGACACGAAAGACCATCACCTTGCCGTAACCCTCTACGGGTTTCGAAGGGACTCGAGAATGCCCCTGAAACTCGAACTACGCACATCACCCGATCCATCGTCGCCTTGATCAACCGTATCAGTTTATCCGGAAATCCGTTTTCGTGCATTAGCTGCCATAGCTGGTCCCGATCGATTGTATCATATGCGGCTTTGAAGTCGATAAATAGATGATGTGGGCACGTTGTATTCGCTGCATTTTCTGCAATACCTGACGTATGGCGAACACCTGGTCTGTGGTAGAGCGTTCACCCATAAATCCCGCCTGGTACTGCCCCACGAACTCCTTTGCAATTGGTGTTAGTCGACGGCATAAAATTTGGGAGAGTACCTTGTAGGCGGCGTTCAGCAATGTGATTGCGCGGTAGTTGCTACAATCCAGCTTATCGCCCTTTTGTAGATGGGACACACGACACCTTCCATCCACTCCTGCGGCAGAACCTCATCCTCCCAAACCTTGGTAATCACCCAGTGCAGCGCTCTAGCCAGTGCTTCACCACCGTGTTTAAACAGCTCTCCTGGTAGTTGGTCAACTCCAGGGGCTTTGTTGTTTTTCAGCCGGCCGATCTCCTCCTGGATTTCCTGGAGATTCGGAGCCGGAAGTCGCATGTCCTGCGCGCGTGCTCCTAGGTTCATTACCATACCGCCACCGTTGTCTGCCAAATCGCCATTCAGGTGCTCTTCGTAGTGCTGCCGCCACCTTTGGATCACCTCACGCTCGTTTGTAAGAAGGTTCCCGTTTATGTCCTTACACATGTCAGGCTGTGGCACGTGGCCCTTACGTGAACGGTTCAACTTCTCATAGAACTTTCGTGCGTTATTAGCGCGGTACAGTTCCTCCGTCTCTTCACGGTCTCGATCTTCCTGCTGGCGCTTTTTCCTCCGGAAAATCGAGTTTTGTCTGTTCCGCGCCCGTTTGTATCGTGCCTCGTTCGCCCTCGTGCGGTGTTGCAGCAATCTCGCCCATGCTGCATTCTTCTCCTCAACTAACTGCTCACATTCGCCGTCATACCAGTCGTTTCTCTGATCCGGAGCCACCGTGCCTAGTGCAGCGGTTGCGGTGCTTCCAATGGCGGATCGAATATCTCTCCAGCCATCTTCAAGAGATGCTGCGCCTAGCTGCTCTTCCGTTGGGAGTGCCACTTCCAGCTGCTGCGCGTAGTCTTGGGCTAGTCTACCGTCTTGTAGCCGCCCAATGTTAGGCCGCGGCGGACGACTCCAACGCGTGTTGATCACCGTCGAGAGTTTTGAGCGCAGACATACTGCGACGAGGTAGTGGTCGGATTCAATATTCGCACTGCGGTAAGTGCGTACGTTCGTGATGTCGGAGAAGAATTTACCGTCGATTAGAACGTGGTCGATTTGGTTTTCCGTTACTTGATGGTGATTTCCATGTGGCCTTGTGGATATTCTTGCGGGGGAAGAAAGTGCTTCGGACTACCATTCCGCGGGAGGCTGCAAAGTTTATGCATCGTTGGCCGTTGTCGTTCGATACGGTATGCAGACTATCCGGCCAGATGACCGGTCTATACATTTCCTTCCTTCCTACCAGAGCGTTCATCTCACCGATGACGATTTTGACGTCCCGCAGTGGGCATCCATGTCTGCTCCAGCTGCGCATAGAACGCTTCTTTCTCGTCGTCGGATCTCCCTTCGTGTGGGCAGTGCACGTTGATGATGCTATAGTTGAAGAAACGGCCTTTTATCCTCAGCTTGCACATCCTTGAGTTGATTGGCTGCCACCCAATCACGCGTTGGCGCATCTTTCCCAGCACTATGAAGCCGGTTCCCAGCTCGTTGGTGGTGCCACAGCTTTGGTAGAAGGTAGCCGCTCGATGCCCGCTTTTCCACACTTTCTGTCCTGTCCAGCAGATTTCCTGCAGCGCTACGACATCGAAGTTGCGGGGATGTAATTCATCGTAGATTATCCTATCGCAACCTGCGAAGCCTAGCGACTTGCAGTTCCATGTTCCAAGCTTCCAATCGTGATCCTTTATTCGTCGCCTAGGTCGTTGCCGATTGTATCGAGTCGTATTATCTTCTATGTCGTTCGTAATAGTTGTTTTTAAAGGCGGCTTATTGGGCCTGCGCAAACCTCCTGTCTCGTCGGAGGCCGTCGTGTCAGGGCTGTTTAGCGTCCCACCTAACACCAGGACTTGGGCTTGTGCGCTTTGAGCGGCACACGGACGCTTTGGCGGAGCCTACTTGCGGATACATGTAGCTTTTGTAGAGGTTTGACAGGCGCCACAACTCGCAGATGGCCTGGGGAGGGATCGTCAAGCCCTTGGACATAGTCCCTGCTGCCCCCTTTTTAAACTACGGGGTTTATTTTTACACGGTTTTGATTTCCATTGAAAAACATCGACGTAAAAAAACTTTTGTGTATTGATCTTAAGTAAAATAGATAATACTGATTTGTAAAATAAATAAGTAAAGAAGTTTGAAAAGTAATTCAAGAAATCACGTGAGTAATGTAAAAAAAAGAGTTGTTGTATTGACATACTGATTTATTCAATAAATTACATGGTTGTTCTAAATGAGCTCCGATTTTTTCTTCTCAAGTTCAGTCGTCAACATTAGCAGCCTATGTTTCTGTAGATCTCTCCAATTTTTATGGTAACGCAAAATTATAAATTAAATTGCCCTATTACCAATCACTGATTAATTTGTTTTCCTTCCCATACAGCTATCTACGCTTCTGTTTTTTTTGCACACCTTGTTTAGCAGTTTATTTCTCAGGTCGCAAATGAAACATGAACTTACAAAGAACTTCACCATACGATGGCAAATCAGGTGACTTGGAAAATAATGGCAAATATTCCCTAACCAACAGAATATCCTCTTTTTTTGTCAAATAATAATAATAAAGAGTGTGACTGCTTTCACTTCAAAAGTTCAAATAAATACTGGTAATGGGAAAACCTAGAATGGAAAAAAAAAGTTTTGATTAATTTTGAGCACCCCTAAATCATGTCCGATTCTGCTCAAATTTTGCATAGGGGGATATTTTTGGCTATGAAAACGTTTGCGTATCGTCCAGTGTTAAAATTCAATGAAGTCCCAAAAATGTTCTAAGAGAAAAAAAAACTATTTCCTTCCAAAAAAAAAAAAATTAAATGACACCAGATCTCGACGTTTCATGCATTTTTAAGTCAATTGGCATCAAAAATAAAAATTCGATTTTCGACTTTTCCTTGGGAAAATTTTCATTGGTAAAAATTTCAAAACTTTGATAAATTTTGCACCCCTAAAACATGTCCGATTGAGCTCAAATTTTGCATGGGATCAAACTTTGGGGTAACGAAACTTGTGAGCAATGTCATTTTTTGAAATTCGATGACAAATTTTTGTCCCATACATTCCATTGTCACCCTTATATGTAACTATAAGAACTATGAGCGGTAAGATTGATCACTTTCGTTCTTGTCCTTCTATTATTCACTTGTATAGATGACACTATCATTGCATTATTCAGACACTTAAAAACCACACCTGAAATTCAAACAGCAACAAGGTAAACAGTAAAATACTAAAGTAGAAAATATTATTGAGATACTATTCTTGGACTCAAAATTTATATCGGCATATCTTTTCTCCATCCGGCCAGCTGTGCATACACTATCACTCGCTCCCCTTCAGGAAACTTCAATTAATCAAATCATTTGCCGTTGCCGTTATCAACAATGCAGGATGAATAAAATACCTTTATTATATATGTGCTATAACATAGCTTGTAAGTAAAAATGGTGTTGACCGACGAAGTCCTTCACAACAGTATTCCGACACCATGCGTTCCCTTCAGCAAAGTGAATTTCTGACAAATTCATATGTTCTATGTATGCTCCTGGTCGATAAGATGCCCCTTTCGAAGAAATCGAACTTTTCTCCCTATATTTATGTAGATACCGATTCTGAAGACAACTTACCTTTTCAAAAAATTACTTATTGTTAAAGCCGGGGTCAACCGCACCGACGCGATGAATCGTATTCGATTCGTCGAATGTGTTCATGAGCACTTGCACGAAAGACGGTCAACACCGAGGAGAAGAATACCTTCCATTGTAAAGTAGCTTCCTTGGTTACACATTTTAACTACGCCTTTCGGAACCCTTTTGTCATCGACGTCGTCTACTCACAGCAAGTAGGATGATGTTCCCTTCCGCTCTATTTTCATGCTAAATAGTGATCGCCTTTCATCTGCACCCCGAGGTCCGGGTCCCGGACCAACAACGGACGACGGTCGGTTGCTACAAATGGGGATTACTTCGCGTATGTGATTTGTCAGGCAAAATGCGCGGTTGGAGCGAAGTAACTTTGTTGTAAGGTTTTCGGTGTGCTCAGTGTAAATCGCGACCATTTGGTTGTACCCGATTCGAACCCTACCGACGCTTGCGTCGTGTCACGTCGCGCCTTCCATCGGGATGACTGGGTTTGATTGTCGTCGGTTTATCAAGTTGCTTCTTCGCTCTGTTATGCAGATAAAGCGTTTGGAACACGTGCAGGAAACGGCCAGGTGCGATTTTTGTTTCCAGTTGACAAAGCGATGACTAAGACATATGTGGGGGTATTTACTGAGCGATATTTAAATCAGGCCAGGAGAAACTAAGCGATGCAATCGATAATATGCAAATAATCTAATCTGTACTGTGTAACTTTTGAAACCATGAGTTATTAAAATGTATTCTCTTTCAATACAAACTATAGTAAATGTGAAATTATTGGAACAAATATTTTGCATAATCTGAATTTTTTTCATTTATTTATTTATTTTGTTTATTTAATTTCACCTGACAGAAATTAAAATAGGGATGAGAAAAAGCTTCTTCAAGATAGCGAAGTGCTTTACCGAAAGAGGCATAAAAACCCAAAATTTTTTAACAAACATTACATAAACTGATTCGACATATTCACAACATTTAATTGATATAACATTTAAGAGCTATACAATGTGAAAGTAAGAATGGTCTTAGTGCTAAAACAAAATAAATGCATCTTCAGATTCATCGTCCAGTGCTTCATCAGGTGTCTATAAAGGCTATTGCCACCTATTGCTACAATTTCACTAAGGAGTTTAATATAGTTGGAGCACTAAATACCTTAGTAAGTAGAAGTAATTTGACAAAAAAACAATAATACTCTTTTACCTAAGGAGCTGATCATGATATCTCGAATGATGTAGAATAAGAACATTATTTTAAGCTTTTAATGAATTGTATTCACTTGTCATAAAACGAGTTCCCATTTAATGTCACATCTTTATTGTACCTTTGACAGATAGTATTTCGACCTCAACTGTTAGGTCGTCTTCAGTGTCGCACTTGACTCGACTTATCATATACGTACGAAATACGTACAAACTCGTCTTATGACAAGTGTTATGATGTATGATTCTAATCACAAGAAGAGAAGAAATGTGGAGTATCGATTTTGGCAACATCCGAATATCGGACGTCTTCGAATGAGGTCAACAGTGTCAAACAATGCTAATGCTGCTGTTAAAGTTCTGCCGCTAACGATAAAATTTCTGGAGCAAAGTAACAAAAATGGCCCAATTAAAACAGTGTATAATTATGTTGCTGGAAGAGAAAAAAAACGGTCTGCAAGAACTGTTGAGTAAATCGAACGAACACGATCCATTATGATGGAAAACTAGTAATTTATTTCAAAATCACACGTTGAGTGGATTTTCATCCAAAGTGCACCGAACAGTGATTGGAAATTTATGTTGTGCTGCTAGAATCAATAAAAGTCAGTGGCTTGTCGAGCTGGCATGCATGGCTGTGACTTATCGAGGACCCCGCAAACCAGCGACCAATGAGTGCAAGTGTCAGTTTGTGGCGCTTGGCATGCAGCAAAATAATCGGCACTTATGAACCTGTTTCGTATTTGGACATGCAATCACGGAAAGGTGTGAATAATGTGGAGAGTGCACAGAAAAAGTGGTGAAATTGGGACACGCGATTCGATACGATGACCCCATGATGATAATCGATGTATTTCGGGCTCAGCTGATTTACGATTTGGGGATTTCGTCCTCCAGTCTGGACAGATGAATGTTGCGATCCGTTTGAGTGGACTTCCCACCGAATTCTCCGGTGTTGAGTCGGGCACGGAGATCCAGGGACCGGATGTCCGTCATGAGTGCATGCTGTTTGTTTTCCAGATCTTGATCGACCTTCTTGGCCAGCTCGTGCAAACTGTTGTACATCGTCTTGGCGGCGTTGATTTTTTCTCGGAGGATCTTGATAGTGTCACGTAATTTGTGGACTTCATCGGAAAGGCCATGATAGGACTCGTCAATGCAGAGCTCCATTCCAGAACGTTGTGCCCGGTTTTCTAGACGAGTCTCGACTACTTTTAGGGCGTCAATCTTATCGTTGTACGAGCGTTCCAATGTTTCAATTTCAGTAGAACATTTGTCCATTTCTTCCTTCATCTAAAAATAAAATTGGATAAACGAATATAGTTGCTCAAGACAAATTCAGATTGTAATAAATACCTTTCCCTGTTGATATTCGAGCTCATTTCTAGCTCGTTGGGTTTCAAAAATACGTTTGCGTAATGTATGGGCAGTGCGATCTTGTTGACTTTTGAGAATATTTCTGGCTTTCTCGCGAGTAGCGAAGAGGGATTCCCGGACTGCAGCAGAGTCAGACAAAGTTTTCTCGCTGAGTGAAACCAATTCTTCACAGTATTCCAACCAATTACTGTAAGTACATGAGCTGTGGAAAAAAATAATTTATTAACCACTTTGATCTTCATCAGTATTAGCCAAGAAAAGTACAGCAGCTTTAAACAGTCGATCTCAATTATGATAGTGCTGCTGCATTCAAGTCCCTTTGAATGAACTCAAATATGTATCGAGTAAATAGCAGCACATACCGCACATTATACAAAATTGCCAGCTGCTTAAAGCTACTACTACTACTGCTTTTGACAGAAATTTTTTTTTTTTTGGAAGGTTTACTGGCGGGACTCTGAATAGAGTAGAAACCTCTGCACCAGGCCTTTGATGATACCGTTGCATAATTCCGTTCGAAGCAGTTTGCCAGCCGTACACGGAACATGTCGTCCAAGAAGACGCTGTTGCAACTGAATCAGAGGGAATTACGTTCATAGATAGTCAGAAAGGTCTCATGCTAACTAACATCGTAATCGTTTATAGTCATTTTTGTCATTTTCTTGTCAGAGTCGCATTATTTAGCCAGTTTTTATGCTATTTAGACGTCTTTTGTTATTGTACGCGTTCAAAATCAACCGAAGCAGTTTATCCGACTCACAAGGAACATGCTGCCCAATGCTTCATCGTAGAAACTAAGACGGAAGTTTTTTTTTTATCAAATATAAGAAAGTGTTCAATTCCCGATTTATAAAAAATGACAAGCTAATAACTTTTGAAGCAGTTTTCCAGCCGTACAAGGATCATGTCGTCCATTAAGACACTGTTGAACTGGCTCAAAAGATATTATATTTACAACTTTAATAGATATTCTCTCCCATTATCTCATTCTTAATTATATAGATTGATGTGTACGATGTCATTTTTGTCTTTATGGTCAGAAGGTATGAAGTATGGGTTCCTCGAATTACTTTGTTTACCTAAGTTATTGGTTCTTCATGGTTTTCGTTCTGTGTCAATACTATCAAACACAATGTAAATTATGTCTTGTAAAAAGTTGAAACTGTTCGTGCATTTGGTCTATTTTATTGTTATTCCTTTGTCAAGGTAGTCTAAGACTATTGTAATGTTCTAAGAAGTAGCTTAATCGTTTCTAAACTGTCAATATCTATAATGTACTAATGATCAGCTATGAGTCAGCTATAGGATTCACTTTTCGGTGGCAAAGTAAAGCTTCATCACGCCTATTCCCTACTACTAGTAAAAATTATCGAGAATGAAGCCGTCATAAGATTGTTCATATACCATCATTATAATGTGTGGTATTTTTTATTATTGCTCTTCAAAGTGAGGCATAACAAAATAAAACTGGCGCCACGTTCCTAGTTTTGGAAAAACTTATACTCAGTGAATCCAGCAGTCGATTCCCTACAAATGTCTTGAATACTTTGTTTTTCAATAAATGCCTAGCTAGCTAAATGTAAGCGTGGCTACGACTCATCATCACAGGGAACGCATCAGAAAAGTATTGCCGAAAGAAGAGAACTCACATCATTATCACTGATGAAAAAGGCCTCTGCCTGACTGCACTACCATTCAAGGCTCCAAGACACGATGTCCGTTGGATTACATGCATATGCCGTAAATTGGTGCGTCAATGCCAGATATGTAACGCGGCACCAAACAAAAATAGTCAACATGTGATACCACCACGACAGGATATGTCTTTGGTTGCCATATCAGTGCTAATGGCGTAAGCCGACCCACCGCGGCAAGGTAACATATCCGAGGGGAAGGAACTACTGTTTTTGACAGAAATTGAGTAAAATTTCCATAGCAAAAAAGAAACGACAATACAGTTTTACTGAGCCACTGAGTAGATGAAAGCCGAGCATTCTTATATAGTAGGAATCATCTTATTCCGGGAAATGCGTGCATCAAAAAAAGCGTCATCTACTGATTTGCCTTTTGAAAAATTAGTAATCTACTCATTCGATATGCCAAATGATTTAGCATTTGACATGAATATGAATTTGAGAATTTGAGAAGGATTTGATATGTTAAATAATTTTTGTGTGTCCAACTCATTATTACACTGGCGCTGTCAGGCCATTTGTCCTAAAGCCATTTAGTTGAATGTGTCGTTTGACCGGATAGTTTAAAAAAAATCTCAGTTTGGGCGTAGTGACAGTAGTGAGATATGAATAGTGAGTGATGAAAACTGCAAAGCGGAAGTGAGGAGAAAGACTTTTTTTCGTTTCTGACGTCATATAAGAAATATGAAGGGAAGGGTTGTTTGGCCGAAACCCATTCGGCCGAAAGCCATTTGGCCGAATGCCGCTAGGCCGAACGAACCTGGGTGAAAGCCATTTGGCCGAATAGGTCATTTGGCCAAAAGAGTGATTTGGCCGAATAGGAAATTTGGCCGAATAGGCCATTTCGCCGAATAAGACATTTAGCTAAATATCACATTTTGCCGAATAGGATATTTGGCCGAACAGGACATTTGGCAGAATAGGACAAAAGGCCGAATAGGACATTATGACGAATAGGTTATTTTACCAAACAGATCAAGTGAGACGTCTCATTTCTTACTCCTCATTTCTCACTTCTCACTGTGATAAGCGAAAAGCGAGTAGTGAGACGTGAGAAACGCGAAGTGAGACGTCTTACTACTCACTTCGCGCTTCTCACTTTTTACAATGAGCAGTCAGAAATGAGAAGTGAGTAGTGAGATGTTTCACTTCTCACTCCTCACTTCTCACTTCTCACTATAAAAAGGACGAATATGACAGACGTCTCACTACTCACTTCTCACTTTTCACTGTAAAAAATGAGAAGCACAAGGTGAGTAGTCAGACGTCTCACTACTCACTTCGCGCTTCTCATTTTAACAGTAAGAAGTGAGTAGTGAGACGTCTTTCCTATTCGGCCAAATGACCTATTCGGCTATATGACCCTTTCGACCAAATGACTGTCAGCCTAATGGTCTGTTCGGCCAAAAGGTATATTCGGTCAAATAACTTTCGGCCAAATGGCATTCGGCCGAACGGTCCTTCCCCGAAATAAGTAACGTCTCACTACTCACTTCGCGCTTCACATTTTTTACAGTGAGAAGTGAATAGTGAGACGACTTTCCTATTCGGCCGAATGACCTATTCGGCTATATGACCCTTTCTACCAATTGACTGTCGGCCTAATGCGTTCAGCCAAAAGGTATATTCGGCCAAATAACTTTCGACCAAATGGCATTCGACCGAACGGCCCTTTCCAGAAATATGAAGTGAGAAGTTAGAAATGACAAATGTGGAGTAATAGGTGGGTAGTAGAAGAAATTTAATGTGAGAAGTGACTAGTGATATGTGAATGGTATGTAGTTTCACTATCGTTTATTTGAAAGGCTCATTTGCCGTTAAGCGTGACGCAGCCAGAATCATGTTTTTAATACATTTTTTTAGGGTTCTTATGAACTAATGTTAGTATTGAGGAACCGAAAAACTCGCGGTTTGGTCAAGGATATGAAATGCAATAATACAGTAGAAAAGGATGAGAATTTGAGGAGTTTAAGTAATAACTATGCTTCTGTAAGAGGACGAACATACATTTTCTTGGGAGACAACAATGAGAGGAAGACATACGAATGGGAAATAGATTGATCGCTGCGAGTTACTGTATGGGATTTTCATCGATTGTTTTTGGCGAGTAAAGACAATACATTGATTTGTCAGACTGTACGGACGTTTCGGTCGATTCACTGGCCTTCGACGATATTCTGCGGAAACTAAAAATCACATATATTATTAATAAACACATAGAATTTTACAAAATAAAAACATACAATCTTCCGGTCACCTATTTACTAATAGGTAGTAATCCGGGCAGAAGCCATGAACAGAATAACAAAACATGATATGGACTTGATTGATATAAGAGATAAAAGAACAGCCAACTATATCAAAAATTTACACCGAAATATCATTTAAATATCAAGATATGCTATGAATAAGAACAAACTAATGGCACATGATATTGATTACTTATAACAAATAGCATAACTCGGTCTTCTCATGATATGCATGAGTGCAAATATCAATATTATCGTCTGATCTTTTATCTCTTATATCAATCATGTCCATATCTCATTGTGCTATCTTATCAACATTTGATATTATTGAACTAATTTTGTCTACTCGGGAAGTAGTGAGATCCATAAAGTGATATGTGGCATTAAGTAAGAATCTAAAAGTAAGAATTGAGAAATAAGAAATGAAAAGTGAGAAGTAGGGAATAAGAATTGAAAATTTTCAAGTATCAAGTAAGTGAGAAAAAAAATGAGTGGTGAATAATGAGAAGTGAGAAATGAGAATTTAAAAATGAGACGTAAGGAGGTAGAAGAGAGAAATATGAAATGAGAAGCGGGAAGTTATAAACAAAGAATTAGCAGTAAGAAATGTCTCTGTTACAAATATTTAATTCAAATTATGTCCTACTGGTCTCCGAAAGGTCAAGGGAGGGGGGGATAATAAAACATAAATACAGTCGCCTCTCCACATCTCGATATTGAAGGGTTCATCGAGATAGGAGATCGAGGAATGGAATGAAGAATGAGATGGTTACTAGATCCAAAAAAGCACGTTGCTATGAAAAACGACAACAAATCAAATGTCGTTTCTTGTTGTTGACGTGTTTGTTATTGTCCAAAGATGGTCTAGTAGTCTAAAAATTTGAACATATCGACATAAGGAGAGTAAATCCTGAACAAAATATGATCAAAGCACATCGAGATAGAGATATATCGAAATAGGGAGGTTATCCAGATGTAGAAAGCTCAAATATATGTAGATTGAAGGGACTGAGAAAACCATCGACATAGGGAGAGATATCGACATGTGGAACATCGAGATGTAGAGAGTCGACTGTATTAAAATGAAAAAAAGATAAAAAAAAACTCCTCGGATTTACAATGTTATGAAAACTCATATGTGAATATGTACGTTATGTGGAAGATATTGATTTGGAAAATGTATTGGAGGTAACCACTTTCCCTTCGATGGGACTCGAACCCATGACCCTATAGTACGCTAGACTTGTGCTTTAACCAACTAAGCTACGAAGGACCTCCGTCGGCCTTCGCAACCTAGCGGCTACTGAACGAGCTCGAGATTCCCAAATTGGACGCATAGTAAAATCACGCAGTACAGGTTCACATTAGAGGAGCGTGAGTATTTAGAATGTCTGGCGTGTACAGCCGCCGTAGCTTAGTTGGTTAAAACACCAGTCTAGCGTACTATAGGGTCATGGGTTCGAGTCCCATCGAAGGGAAAGTGGTTACCTTCAATACATTTTCCAAATCAATATCTTCCACATAACGTACATATTCACATATGAGCTTTCACAACATTGTAAATTAATGTCCAAGTCGGGTGGTTTAATCACCGGAAATAGGCAATTTACTTTGATTGTTAAAGAATATTTTGAATATTATTTTTGGGCAAAGAAACCCGAAGGGGAGGGGAAGACCTAATTGTTTTTAAATATTTGTATCGGCCTAATAAAATTAAAAAAGAAGTGAGGAATGAGTAGTCAAAAAGGAAAATTTAGTAGAGAGAAAAGAGGTTTGAAAATAGAATTTATTTTTTCACTGTTCCTTGTTTTAACTTATTCATATCATTCTTAGTTCTTCCTCTTCCTTCTTTTATACTTCTTCTTTTTTTTTTGCTATTTTTCCCGTTTTCTTCCTCTTTCTATCTTCTTCCTGCTTTTTCTTCATTCTCCTTTTTTCTGCTTCATTCTTCATTCTCTCTTCTCTATTCTTCCTTTCTCCTTCTCCTCTCTTCCTACTCAAATCTCCTTTCTTGTTTCTCACATCTCACTACTCAAATCTCGCACTTCACTTCTCACTTCTTACATCTCTGTACTCATTTCTAATTTCTCACTGCTCATTTAATACTGTGAACACCTCACCATTCACTCCTCACTTCGGACATCTCACTTTTCACTTCTCATTTCCAAGATGAGAAGTTAGATGAGAATTTAATTTCTTACTTCTCACATTTCATTTTTTGCTTTGAACACCTCACTTCTCACCTCACTTCTCTTCTTCTTGGTTATAGGGATTATTTTTATGAACTTATTCTTTTTAAAACTCATCCTCTCTCCATGTTATACCTTAATGCATCGGTACTTTGAATTGAAATGATAATTCAATTCGACCTTGCCTGTTGGATGAATCCGCATTCAGAGCAAGACTAAAGCCAAGATAGTGGATATATACAATATACATATGTAAATACATACACAGAGTACCAAAATCTGACGAAAGATGAGGTTAAAGTGGAGTAGAATTTTGTTAAGGATTACGTCAAATTTTGAGACAAATTTATTACACTGTTTAGTCTTTATTAGAGGTGAAAAATACCTATGTTGTAATGTTTGATACTGCCTTCTTTTTATCTCATCCTATTAGGATTCAAGTATAACCTGGTTTTAACCAGAAACTCGACGAAAAAATGGTCTTTCCATCTCTGAAGAAAACCATGCATATCAAAACAGTCTGATGTTGAAAAAGGGATCTTGCACATTGAGGACAGATTTGGTGAGAAAATTCCATTGCAAATTATCACAATTTACATTAACACTATATAATTATATATAAAATATCCATCAGGGCACCCGATTGAAGCGATTTGGATAGGAAGAGTGGAATTGCCAACTTCCTATTGTTAACATTTCGTGGATAAAGGGCGGGCTCTTCTCCCCATCTATTGGGTCAATCTGGGGAACGAGGGCTAGATTGTATTATTGTATGTACGAACTTTCTCATCATCGTCATCATCATGAACACCTCACTTCTCACCTTGCATTTCTTACTTCTCACTTTTCTTTTGCTATTTTGAACATCTCACTTTTCACTTCACTCTTCCCACGGGGGAACGTGTTTCAATTATTCTGCCACACGGAATTCGCCAAAAGGCTTTCGGCCAAATGACAATACACCTGCTATGGCGTTACACCTCCGGAAAATGATATGTAGCAAAAAGTCTCGCTAATAAAGATATGAAAAAAAAAAAAATAATATGCGAATAGGGGCAGTGTAAATGTTCATATTCTGCATACTCTCATTTGAATACCGATCAAACTCGATTACCCGGCTATTAAAAAAATAAACTATTCAGAATAACGGTGATTAACTTATGAATATTAATTTCCGAAACTCCTCATTTTCCAGTAAATATAATTAGTCTTATTTTCCAACTAATTATGCGAAAGTTATGAAAATCTTTTATTAGAGTTTTTCTTGGCATGCAGTCTTAATTCCAGATTCAAAAAAGGGTTTTTACTACCGTCCGACGTTTCGGCAATTATATTTTGCCTTCTTGAATGAGAGAACTATAAAAATTAGGTATATTATAAATCTTACTTAACTTTTCAAAAGGACCTAAGTAACATTTTTTTCCTGAATTAATTTGAATAGCGCAATCAACAGAACAACCTGAAAGCTTTTGAATGCAGTACTCAAATTGATTCATGAAAAAAATGTTACTTAGGTCCTTTTGAAAAGTTAAGCTAGAAATGTTCATAATTTGTGTGTTCGTTAACTAACTAGTAGTCAGTTTTTGTGTCAAAAATGTCTGTCTTTACATAAATCCGTCTTTGGGATGGATAAGACAACCCGATAACACGATTAAAACTTAATGGTACGTGAAGTTCATTGCTTCTGGTATGTCCCAGGGTGTCCCAGGAAGCATTAGCACGATTAAAAAAAAACATTACAACTTTGTTTTTTTGGAAATAATTGATTATTCTTTCGCTGTTATGTCCTTTACTATGCTTTACTGCAATTCAGAATCACTAATCCGAGATCCTTTTAATCGTTTGCTAAGGAGTGGGATTTTGATCTGATGTTACCCATTAGCTTCTGCACGGACCGTTTGTCAGCGATTTAGGCTACATTTTAAATATTAAAATGCTTTCACATACATGTCTTTGTCGTAGCCCAAAAAGTTTCAACAGAATTTTCCTGGGAATGGTTTAGAGAATTCATCTCCGTGAGTACGGACTCGATGATTCGATTCGACGGTTCTGAAATATATTACATGTTATCGACTTCTTTATTATTCTTCTGCTTTCTGAAAGTCCGCAGCTCATTTTGTGTCTTGTTCGGTCGACTTTATTCTTCGATGTTCTCATATGTTGTACCTCAACTATGTTGAGTGATTAGATAGTGAAAGATGTTTGAAGAATAGAGAATGATGAATAAAGAATAAAGAAAAGTAAAGAATAGAAAATAAAGATTAAAGAATAAAGAATTAAAAATGGCACAGAGGAGAAGGAAGAAAGAAAGGAGAAGAAAGAAGACGGTAGAAAAGAAAAAAATGGAAGAAGGGAGAAGGGAAAAAAATGAAAGAATAAAAAAAGAACATAGAAGAATGAAGAAGAAAAAGTAAGAGAAAGATGGAAGAAGCAATAATGATGAAGCAAGAAAACAAAGAAGTAAGAAGACAGAAGGAAAAAGGAATAAGAAAATGGAAAAAGGGAGAGAGAATACGGAAAAAGAGAGAAGGGGAAAAGATGAAAGATTGAAGAAAAACATAGAAGAAAGAAGAAGGAAAAAGTAAGATAAATATGGAACAGGGAATAATGATGAAGCAAGAAGAAACAAGGAAGACAGAAGAAGGAAGGATAAAGATGGAAGAATGAAGAAGGAAGAAAAAAATTAACAAGAATGAAGAAAAAATGAAAAGGTAGAAGGTATAAGAAAGAAGAAGGAAAAAGAGAAAAAAGGAAGGAAATGAAGGAAGAAGAAAACAGGAGAAAGATGAAGAAACAAGTAACAAGAAAGTAGAAGAATGGACGAAAGAAAGAAAAGGAAAAAAAAGGTTGAAAGAAGGAAGAAAGAAGAAGGAAGAAGGTAGAATGACCCATGCAGCACAAATTGTTTCACTACTGAACATTTCACTGTATTGCAACTATTCGGAAGAAAAAAACAATCTTTACGTATGTGCTATCAAATATAACTCTCTTGCAGTCTAAAAAGCGCAAGAGCTGGAGCCTACGGAAACATCCTTCGATTGCAGTAAAATTGCAATATTGTTGCAGAAAACTACTGCGGAATAAAATAAAATAAAAATATAAAACTGGATTCGATTTATGGATCTTGTGATTGATAGTCCTTCACTCTACCACAGCACCATTCAATACTTCGAAGGGACTGCATGTTGACACGCCATAAAAACCATACGATTATGAAGTTTTGTACTCGGGTTTCCTGTTACTTGATTGCACCATCACAAGAAAAAAATGGGAGTTGTCAAAACGTTGAACGATGCTAAATTAAACATGAAGACACATTCAACCTATCTGCAACTTAATTTAAACAAACAATTCAATTTTGATAATATATGCAAAATAATGATTTTGTTTCGTTTTTGCAACATGAAGTGCAGTATTCTTTGTTTGTTTGTTTCCAAATGTCAAACACGTACTGCATTGCAATTTTAATGAAACATTGATCACAATTCGAACGTTTTTGACATCTTGATGCAACTTTTTCGTGTTTTAATGTTTTTCCAATGCCTTTAATTAAACTGAATAGAAACAAGGCGCTTTTAGGAAGATGTTGCGTGTGCTACTTGTGGAATAATGAATAGAGAAAAGGGAATAAGGAAAAAGGAAGAAGAAACTAGGAAAAGGAAGAAGGTACAGGAAAAAATACAGAAAGGAAAGAAAACAAAAAAATGAAAGAAGTAAGAAAAAAAAGAAAGAAACAAGGAAAAGGAAGAAGGAAGAAATAAGAAAGCAAAAGGAATGAATGAAGAAAGAAGAAGGAGAACAAAGAAAAATGAAGTAGAAACCAGAAAAAAAATAAGTGGGAAGAAGACAGAAGAAACAAGAAAGGCAGAAGAAGCAAGAAGGAAATAGGAACAAGGAAGGAGGAATTAGGAAGGGATAACTATGGAGAAAGGACTAAGAAGAAGGGACATAAACGATTTTTGTTATTGAATTCGACAGCACATGCAATTTCAAAATTTAGGGAGACTTGATTCCCTTTCTATGATATCTACGCAATTAATAATTTTTCTTACCAACCCTTCATCAAATCTGTCAAATCTACAAAAAATTAGAAGCCTGAGAACAAATTTATATTTTTTTGAATTTTTTTCGCCAAATTTTTGCATGAGTGACTAATAGGGTGCAGCTTATTTTTCGAATGTTTCCGAAACCTGGAATTCGTGTGCCCAAACGCTTTTTTATGGCAAAAAAAAAGAGTAGGCTCAGAATTTCAGGCCAAAATATTGAAGTTTAGAGGTCGCGCAAAGGCCTTTAAGGTGATTTTTTGACCATCAAGTTTAGACTTTCATAAAAATAATCATGACTTTGGCAATTTTCATCCGATTCACAATCTATTGTAGGGGAACGGTTCGCCACTTCATCTCATAGCTCCTATTTCCATCCCATCAAAAACAAAGCAGTGGTAAGGAATTTGGTTTGGTTATTATTTTTGCGATTTTTTCAGCAGTGAGCACGCATGTTGACAAAAAGAAGCGACGAATTTGGTGCCGTATTTCTTTGTTTAGCGATGAGATGGATATATGTACAGTGAGATGGAGATCGGAACATTTCCCCTAATTAATCTCTTCAGTATTAAATTTATGAAAACTTTGTGGAACATCATATTCCTTGAAATCAGCTCCAAATGTGGGTAATGTGCAGATTTTGAAAAAAAAATCTTCTTTTTTAATTTCATATGAAATGAAACTATAAAACTTAAAATGTGCTATAAAAATAATAAAATTATGGCCTACTATGGAGCGTCTTTGTTCAATAGAAAAATTGGTTTGCAGTATTTGGTCTAAAACATTGCCAAATAATATTTTTAGAAGCTCAGTTTGTTCTAAGAAAAATTAGAATACAAATTTCTCTTTGATTTATTTTAAAATATCCGGATTCGGCTGATATTTGACAAAGCGTTTGTAAAACTGATTTTCCTTAAAAAAGAAGACATTTTTATCAAAATCTGCATTTTACCATAATTTGGAGCTGATTTCAAGAAATACGATGTTCCACAAAGTTTTCATAAATTTACTGAATACTGAAGAGATTGTAAATCGGATGAAAATTGCCAAAGTTATGATTATTTTTATGAAAGTTTAAACTTGATGGTCAAAAAATCACCTTAAAGCCCTTTGCGCGAACTCTAAACTTCAATATTTTGGCCGGAAATTCTGAGGCTACTCTTTTTTTGCCAAAAAAAAAGCGTTTGGGCACACGAAGTCCAGGTTTCGGAAACATTCGAAAAATAAGCCGCACCCTAGTGACTAATGTCACCATATTGAGGCAATAACTTTAAATACAAAAAACCTAAAACTTTGATGGAATGTTGACATTTTCATCAGTACAGATTATTAAGCATGTTAATGGCTTTGTGCTGTGAAAAAACGAAAGCATTTGGTCATTGCTATGGAAAGTTGTTCAAATTTTGAGTGGCCAATAACAAAATCTTTAGGAAGGTCAAAACGTACAAACCGCAATGCAGAATAAATGAGGTTGTCAATACAAAAAAAAAACTCACCACATAAAGATCAATTGTCTAGAAGATCTATACTAAAAAAAATCCGCTAGAACAAAACTACTTTAGTTCTCGATCAAGTCTCCACACCTTCCCCTAAAGTCTTGTTCCTTTCTATGTTACCTCAATTTTTTTTTGAGCTGTGTAGACTAAAAAATAAGAATTCCGTATAAAAATTGAAAGCAACAAGAAGTTTGTGTTAGTTAGTTAGTGCCCCCATTAACGCCAAATGTGAATTCTTCCACTAAAATTGGTTTCTCACGAATTTTCAGCCTTTCGAGTTTCAGCCTTTTGTTATTTCAGCCTTATGTGAGATTTTTAGTTTTCCAGCCTTTCGTGTTCAGCCTTATGAGTTTTTAGCCTTATATGAATAAACCTTTCGTGGAAGACCCTTCAGTTTACCTGTAATTAAAATTTCATCTGAACAATATCGTGCTTATACTTTCTGAGACACCCTATAGGATGATCAAATTCCATTCAATGAAACCTTTGATGATGATGATACTACCATCTATTGAACTTCCATGCAATGAATCCTGTGAACCAAAAAGTGAACGTAGTTCACAATTTTATCACTCGTGTAGAAAAGCTGTCTGGTCACAGAAGTGACCAAAACAAACTTGAAGAATTACTCAACTCTATCTAGTATAGTATCTAGTATCTAGTATATCTATGGATATATCTAAACTCTGTCCAAATAAATACAGAAGGCACAATAAATACTTACTTTTTGGGAACCCTCGTCGACTCCGTCTTGAACGTCACGTTGGCACAGTGCTTATCAACCTCCAACTGATGTTGATCAATTTCCTGTGCCTCATCCTTATCCGTTAAATCCAACTCCAGCTTGAACTTTATCTCCTGCAATCGATTCAGCTGCTCCCATGCTCCCTGGTTCTGATCTCTCAACAAACGTTGATTATTTTCCACGATGCACAGCTCGTTCTTCAGCTCCGTATCGCCCTCGTCGTAGGTTAGCTCCGATCCCAGCCGACAGTCTCGCATGCTAATGCTATCCGTCACAACCGTCAGTGGCATCAACAGGGCGTCCAGATCCCGCTCAGTGCACGCTTTCTCCTCTTTCAAGGAGCCAATCTCATCGTCAACCCGTTTCAGCAAAATCCTCATAGATTCCCTCCATCGATCCAGCTCTGCCACACGATCCGACAGCTTATCGTTGTTGTGGTACGTATCCCAGTAGGTTTGGATCCTGGTCTCGTTTCTCAAATTTCGCGCCAAATGCCGCAGCTCGAACGCATCCGAGCGTTTGCTGTAGGCCACATTTTTCAGCTGATTCAACCGGGAATGCCAATCCGGCAGGCTCAGATGTTGCAAAGGTTTTTCAAACGTGGCCACCGCGCGATTCGACATGGTTTACGTGCTCCGTGTGATGAGCGTAGATTGAAACTGACAACGTTTAGGCGAAGAACAACAAACAAACTGGGGTTTGCAGGCGCTGTGGTAAAATATCAGGTCGGATGTCATGCGCCATTTCCAGGGCAACCAAAAATTTCTCATGGATACGCCGGTAGCTTTGCTGATAAAACAATCAAACTTTAGACTTGAACTTAGGATATGTTGGGGTAATACAGAGTAGGTAATATCGTAATGTGCAAATCATATTATGATCTATAAATTAATGGAAAAATCTATCATAAACTATCTCCGATGCATTTTAAAATTATTTGAAAACTAGTTTGGAAAATTGAAATTTTCATCATGATGTATTGCAGAAAACAAAAACAAATGTGATTATAAATAAAGACATAGGATTTTAATTGCTTTTAACGACATGTTTATAATTTATGAAAGTCACATCAAAGCTGAAAATCTGCCTTATAAAAGGGTAACGCATTTGTATTCATTTGAATTTCTATAACCTTGATGTATTGCCACTCTATAAGGAGAGAAAAAATTGCTTTAGCACAGTCCTCCATCTCCAATATCTATGCTGTGAAAGGTCATATTCACCGGTACAATCTATTGATATTCATTTTTGAATATCTGTTATCATTTTAGGTGAATATTTTCTCTTAAACCTTTGACACTAGTCTGTACTACCTAATATTGATTAAGCTCATTATGTACTTAGAACAATATTTATGCCTGCATTAAAAAAGTTTGTATACCTAGCCTTTTGAACTGTCGTCAGTTGTTCCGTTAAAAACTCTAATTTATACACATCACAGGTATACGATCAACATGTCGCAACAGCAGCTTTTGACCCTATCAAGAGTGACCGTTTTATTACATTGTGGTTCCTAAATAATGACTACCAAGTCACGCCACCACCCGTTTGTTAACAGTCAATCTCGTTGTGGTTCATATAAAAGCATATCCAAACGGAAAACCGTCGAAAAAAAAAGAGAAATAGCAGCCCCATTCACTAACAAGTATCTATCGTTGGGTTGTTAAGAGCTACGACTGTTTTCGCAATGATTCGGGGTACCGAGTTGTCAAAGTGATACCGTACTTTATTGGCACCATTAGCTCGCACCTTAAGTATGGTGGCATGTAGGTACCTACTCTATATAACAAGCGGTTTTTGGTCCACCCGCTACCGTGGCGTTGACGCAACTCGACCAACGACACGGTTGCAGAAGGAAATAATTAAAGGTCATAAACTAGGGGGTTCGTTTGAAACAAAAGCAAGACGGACAACATACCCTACAGAAGCAACCAGACCAGACTGGCGAAGCAGGGAATGGGCGGTCAACCGGAATCTGAGTTATTGATTTGCATTCCTTAGTGTTGTATGGCAGCGGGCATAACGGCAGGGCTGAAGTGATGTTGATGTTAGGGTCTGAGTGCTTGCCATGCTCCAGGTGCTTCAGCCCTTTTGTATGATAGTCAGCCTCCCCCATCGTAAGAATGCTGTGGTCTGCTGGTATCGGCCTACATTCGATAGCAACTTGTTGGAATCTGTGTTAATTTTAAGCTCTCAAGTGATAAGACCGACTGTCGTTGCGGAGCTGTGGAGTGAGTCATGCACAATCTGGCGGGCTGCTGGCGCTAATGTCGTTGAAATCGCGCACGTGATGCATGCCAGCCGTAAATTTGTGCCACTGCCAACAACCGCTGAGCTTTTTCGTTTCCAACTTGTAGCGCGGCTTGTGTGCAGACTTGGAAGCGTAAGCAGCCCAATAAATCAATAAATTAAAACAACTTCCAGCCACACCGTCCGAGGGAGCTCCAAACAAACTAGCAGCCTCAGTCAGAAGCGAAACGGTGCATTAGTTTACTATGCAACGCAGTTTGCACTGTGTCTCGCTACGCCCCTGTCACAGTGCAGGAACCGCGCAAGATTTGTTAGCTTGAGCGCCCAACAATGTTGAACCACAAAGGTGCCAATTACATAGACAAAAAAACTGTCCCAATAAAAATAAATAGTTCTACACACTACTCCGCACGAGTTTTTGATTAGAAAAAAAGACCCACAGTACCGTTGAACCGCTTTGTACAGGATGTGCCACAGGAATTCAGCTAAAGATTCCTTTCAAAGAAATAAAATCTTATTACATTCAGGAAAATGGTTTTTCCGGGGATAGTTGTTTTCTTGGAAATGTTAGTTTCTGGAAATACATAATTCTGGTAAAATGTCATTTTCGTTCTAAAGTCATTTTCAGGGAATTGTCCTTTTTTGGAGAACATCATTTTCGAGAAAATGTCATATTCAGGGAAAAGTTGTTTTCAAGGATTTGAAATTTGAGCAATTGGTTTTCGGAGAATTGCACAATCTCATAGAACGTTGCATGAACTAAAGAATGGATAAATTAAATTATGCCTAACGTACAGAATGTGTAACGTTATTTAGCTTAGCATACTTATGCCTAACCTCGCACTCTACACTACCACCAAGTGATAAAAAATAACATTTGCATGTCATCTGACTAATTAGTCCAGAACTTTTTCTAGAAGCATAATTAATTTAATTAAGTTTGATAAACTCATAACGCTTTAGTAGTCATTTATTTTTGTCCTCCCTAAACCTCTCTAAACAAGGATGTTATCGATCATTTAGTAATCAGTGTTTCAAAATGGAAGATCTAAGTGTGTCGTGTTGCAAATAAGACGCGAAAAGCAACGCTGTCAATTTTCTACCCGTTTTTTAATACAAATATTAAATTAATTTTATGTCTGACAACTCTTGGAAGGTACAAGGGGGGAGGGGTAATAAAAAATAACAAGCAAACGAAAAAAAGAAAAAAAAAGTCCAAAATGCAATTATTCCATGAACAATGTTAAATTTTAGTGGAAAATGATAGCAAAGAATGTTTAGAGAAAGCAAAGCTTATGAATATTTGTAACATATTTATGCAGTAGTTAATTTAGCACAAACTTTATATAATTAAAAAATAGTGGAACTTATTTCTATTTTTTTTTTCTTTTTTGGAAAAGTGCTGATGTTACCAATGGACTCTAAACTGTTGAATCAATACACCAACATTTTTAAAGTACTGCTAGAATAAAAGCACGTAGCTTTTGTTTAAGTCAAGTATGAAACTCAAACTGGTTGAATCAATAGGGGCAATGGTCAGATGTACTTTCGAAATTTCAGATGAGTCGTCTGAATATGGCTGTTTCATGAAGTTCATGCATATGATTGGAATTACAGGGCTATACGCAATACATAGGTGATTAAGTGGGATCCAATTCTCACATATTCACTCTTGTGTTCTGAGCACCTTTAAGAGTTCATAAGGCCAACGTAAAAGATCCCCATCCTTAACTTGGGCTTAAGTCTGATTCCTATCGACTTTGTTCATTTCTCTGAGGGTTTCGTCGCCAAGAGATCCTAGGTCTGCCTCTGCTGCGATATTCTGCCGGATTCCTGTCCAAACGCTTGCTTGTAGATTTCGTTTCCGCTATTACGTGGTGTGTGTGACCGGACTACGTTCATTCACACTGCGGAGTTGCTGTTGATATCAGATTTCGAAGGCATCGTCGATGGGACTCAGCATTCGGGATCCAGTAGTTGGGCCATCTGACCCGAGTTGTTAAACGTAGACATCCGTTGATGTATAAAAATCTATGTGAACTCTGCTGATACGCACCAAGTCTCGTTGGCGTATAACATCACAGATATTACGTTAGAGTTGAGTATTCGATAGTTGCGGCATTGCCTAAACCGATTGGATCTCCATGTTGTATGTAGATATTGGCCCGCAGCCGCCCAATGTTGACTGGTTTTGGTTTGAACTTGTTAACATCCAACTATTTGGACGTTGATTAGTGGGAGCGTACGACCAGGCCAGTTCACTCTACATGGTAGACCGTTGTTGCGTTGGTAAAGCAGTATCATCATCTGGGTCTAGGTTGTTCGACTGCTATAAGTCGATTACGATGGGCAACAGTAACAGAGATATAATACATCCATCTTGCCCTTTTTCTAGCGATTCCATTGTGCAGAACTCTGGATTTTGTTTAAACCTCCCTTCCTTGCTTCTAGGGACGCCCCACAGCTCTTCATGATTCAGACGGCTTTTTTTTTTAAGGCTTTTTCTTGGTCAATCAGCACCAGATAGAGGGACTCATTGACCTGCTTCTGGATGATGCAAAACATGACAGTACGGTTGGTTCTCACATCATCGTCCGGGGTGGTATCATGCCTGCTGCCGCCGTGAAATTGTTAACCTTCCCCTATATCCGAATTAGGATAAGTCATCAAAACTTCAAGAAGTTGTTCTAAGTGGTTCTAAGAGCCAACGTTTCAGCTGATCAGTTGGATCGGGAGTGACTGACATGTCACCTCTTTCTCTGGCATCCACGAATTTGTCCTTGCTCCAATGAGGCGTCGTGAAATATCGTAGAGGAGGCGATTATCGGCTTTTCTCCTATCCTCCGCCGGGGAATCCATTCGCGCCCGTTTCTCCCGTATGCAGCCAGCAGCGTTAGACTTGAGACAGTGCCCTCGTGAGTCCGTAACAAACGCAGCGCTGACATCGCGATTGACTATCATATCGAGATCCGACAACGCATTTCTCGGATTCAGCGTCGGGAGAAGAGGCTCGGGTAAGACGCGCGGCTACAAAGCAAGACCATGCTGAAGGTGGCTGGGTTTGATTCCCGGTGCCGGTCTAGGCAACTTTCGGATTGGAAATTGTGTCGACTTCCCTGGGCATAAAAGTATCATCGTGTTAGCCTCATGATAGCCTAATGCAAAAATGGTAACCTGGCTTAAAAACCTCGCAGTTAATAACTGTGGAAGTGCTTAATGAACACTAAGCAGCGAGGCGGCTCTGTCCCAGTGTGGGGATGTGATGCCAATAAGAAGAAGAAGGAGAAGAAGAAGAGGCTCGGGCATCGAATCAACATACAGCGACTAGAAGATTCAGCCGTGAAGAGATCGTTCTTTGCAGAACTTGGAACTCGGGTAGTGAATGTTCTGGAAGGTGGCAGAGGGAAGTGTTCGACGAGGAATGCTTGGGTGAGCTGCGCACTCAGCGAAAAGTATGGATTACAGATATAACCCGCCGGATGATTGAGGAGCGTAGAGAAGCAAAGACTGGAGACTTTTGCCTTTATTACTCACTGACAGTTGAAACGTTGGTCAGAGCACTTAGAACAGCTTCTTTAAAAAGCAGCCATCCGAAGCATGAAATCTAAAGGGTCCCCCATGGTCGATCGGCTGTCGTCGGAAGAGTTCAGGGCTGACCCCATGCTGTCTGTGCGAATGCGAAATATTGTGCAGGCCAACAAGTTGGATATTATTACAGGCCAACCAGTTGGAAGTGTTCTTTTATTTGCTATTCATTGAATACAGAAGGGATTTCTATTGTCTGAATCAAGAAAATCTCCCAGGATGCAAGGAATTTTCAGATAGGGTCGGAGCTTTGTCTGACCCCATTCGAATAGTCGCTGATGTGAGGCAAGGGAGCTTAGACGAAATATTCGTGACCTGAAAACTTGTACAATATGTATACCGATAGGAATTTATGATAATATTTTAATTTTAAATACACTTGGTGACAAATGTGTGGTCTATAAATGATATATTTCGTATCTTGGTACAGTGGTTTACAAAATTAAAACAAACAAAAAAACAAAACAAAAATTTTCTCCTCGATATTTTTGGAAAGTGAGGGGGGAGGACATCACAAGGTTCGTAAATTAAATCCAGTAATCTATTTTTGTTTCATTTTTATTCTGCTTTAGTATTTTGCAACATTTTTGAAATTTTATTGCAATAAAAGGATGTTTCCATAGGTTCCACCCCTTGCGGTTTTTAGATGGCAAGAGAGTCATATTTGATAGCACATAAGCAAAGCGTGCTTTTTCTGAAAAGTTACAGCACAGTAAATTGTTCAGTAGTGAAAAAGTTATGCTGCTTGGGAAAAGTCTTTAAGAAAAAGTAATTTCGCAACATTGAACAAAGCAGCGATAAAACCGTTAAAAAACTTAAATAAATTCATGAAGCATTGAAATTGTTACTTGATCCCTTTCGAGAGAGGGGTCGATTTTGGCGTTATTGAAAACAACCTAACGGTGTCAGATAGACTTCCTGAACTATACAACGTCTTCTCAGCGCTACAACTCCCTCCGAGAAATCCTAGTCCTAGTCCCACCAGTGTCATCACTGCGCTACAAAGCGACTACTCGAAACATCCATGAATTCAGATCATTCGGCTTGCGAACAATAGTTGACAACTTTTGCCTGGATCCCAGAGCACTGTAGTGCCAAAGAACAACACTGTAGACACTCTTGCTGGGGTCAGCTTCCAAGGCCGTCGTTTCACGACATCGGTTACCCAGTCTAACGTTAAAGCCTAGATAAAAAAAAATCATCAGCAAGGATTGGGAGAACCAATTGGCAGCTTCCAGGACCACGCAGCTATAGAAATTTAAAGGATCCGCGGCATCGTCGAACGACATGCCCAGTCTCAAGACCAGAAAGTTATCACCCGCCTTTGCACAGGTCAAACCTCACTCTCACTTAATTTCGGCAGTAGGCCCTTTTGGAGCGTTTGAGATACCTGCGAAGTAGAAAACTCAGTAGAACATGTGACTTGCCATTGTTTAAAGTTTGACATTGCGAGATGCCTTGGCTGACGATATCGCAAGCTGGCTTACCTGATCTTTGCAGGCTTGTAAGTTTTAACCATTCACAGCGTTTCCTAAGTGACTTCGGAGAAGTGTTTCTGTATGTTAGGCTCCATATACTGGGAAAAAAAATATGATTAATCCCGCTAAAAGTGAGATGTAAATTATCTTTTCTCCAATTGTGAAGATATGTACATCATTGATGTCTCGGAGAAAGTTGTAGAAAGAGTTGCTACGAAAATGTTTGCTGTTTTAACTTTAGCTCTATCTGCTATAGAAGTCGATATATGGATCGCTATTTATCAACCACCTCCAAAAATCAAGTTTTTTACGATGCTTTCGTCAATATATTTTTCAGATTTTTCAAATGTTTTACAAAGTTGTCCGTCGCGATAAAAAAACATGAACCTTTCGAAGACAGTTTCTTTATATTTTCAATATTGACGAAGCTATTGACGATTTTTGGTTCAAAAATGAGTTTTTTGACATTAACTGCATACATTTAGGGGCAAAGTGGGGCAGAATTTTATTTAGGTAATGGAAAGTACAACTCATGTACTAATGGTTGCATTGCAATATATATGTAACATAGCTTGCCGTAAATGCCGTCAGGATTTTTTGTCTTCTTCTTCTTCGTTTTATATATAAAAATGAATTGGTCTGTATTCCGCATAACTACGAAATCTCCAGCAAATATGTTCATTAATACTTTCGATGGGTTTACAGAATATTTTCTTCTGTAACAGTCACGACAAAAATTGGAAAAAATATGGAAAAGGTAATATCAAAATTCTTATTTTTTAAAGAAAAAGCGTCAATAACTTCGTCATTATTTAAAATGTCTTCGAAAGGTTCATGTTTTCTATCGCGACGGACAACTTTGCAGAACATGGAAAATCTGAAAAATATATTGACGAAAGCATCGTGAAAAACTTGATTTTTGGGGGTGGTTCATAAATAACGACCCATTTCTCGACTTCTATAGCAGATAGAACTAAAGTTTATATAGCAACATTTTTCGTAATTTTTTTTTTTTCTAAAACTTTCTCAAAGATACCAATGATGTATCTTCACAATTGGAGGAAAGATAATTTACATCTCACTAATCATTAAACTTTTTATCTTCCAAAATATGGAGCCTAACACACTGAAACACTTCTCCGAAGTCATTTAGCTTCTAAAATCAACTTTTCAGTAGGAACCTTTTACGTGCAGAGTCGCTGGAGTGAAGCAAGGATGTATCCTATCTTTGTTACTGTTCCTCATCGCAATCAGAGAAATCTTGGTGAATGCAATCGACCATATACCAAACCATGGGCTCTGGCAGTCTATAACTATGTAGCATCTAAACGACTCCGATTTGGCTAATGATATTTATCTACTAGTGCTCTACTTCTCATCGGCGCTCTGATATGCGAAGTAAGCTGAAAGATCTTGCCAAACGCTCTTCTACGGCGTGTCCCACCATTAACGTCAACAAGTTCAAATCATTGGATGGCAACACGAACAACCCCTCGAACTTTACGGTAGCTGGGCAAGCAGTGGAGAAGTTTGAAAACTTTCAATATCTTGGCAGCCATCAGTTAGCTTCGGACCCTGGAACTAAGATGGACGTAGGAGTACGGATCAAGAAGGCTAGGACTGCTTTTGCGAGTTCACGAAATATATGGAGATCCAATCAGATTAGCCAACGCACGAAACTTCGAATATTTAACTCTATCGTGAAATCTGTGGTGTTATACGTCAGTGAGACTTGGTGTGTATCGGCAGAGATCACGCAGAAGCTGCAAATATTTATCAACCGATGTGCACGTATTTTAATTCGGGCCTGGTGGCCTCACAACTGGATTTCTAATGCTGAGTTCAACGATGCCATCAGAAACCGATATCAACAGAAATTCAACACCGTACCGTTTTGACTCGAAGTCCGGACACCTAAGCACTGTTTAATTTTCAGTTTAATATTTCAAACGGAATTAAGTACTTGACACTGAGTGATAACACACCCTGTCAAGATTAACTTATCAAATTTGCTGTAGTGTACTGAAAATGACATTTTGTATGCACGAAATAGCTAATATAATCGAAAACATTGAACATCGCTTGATTCGAAACCGGACACAGTATAAGGGATGCTTCAAATACCGGCAATTTTGCTTCGAATTTCCGGACACTTCGAGTTTGGCTATATTGATTCTCAAATAGCCAATTTAATCGTTTCAAAGACAGCTAGGATAAAGCATTCATATTTCTCGATTAATATAAATCCGTAAAGTATGGTTTCTATACAGATTTGTATGGAAAACTGGCATCCCCCGTTTGTGTGTACCATCCGAAGTTTCTGCTCTCAGATTGACCAGCTACCAAAAAACAGCATTTGAAACCAAGCGGGATCATTTAACTGCAATATACAACATTGGGAATCTAATAATTTCATTGAATCTCACCCCTCCCCCCTTTCATGGTAGATCAAAAATACCAGAAATAAATATGATAGGGGGGACTGTGCCGATTTCCATCTCACTGAATATATGTTCATCTCATAACATCAAATTCGTGGATTTTTTCATCAACCTGCGTGCTCACTGCGAAAAAAAAACACAAAAATAAGAAATAAATCAAATACCTTTTAATTTTTTTGTTTTTGATGAGATGAACATCGGAGAATCAAAATTATGCATTATCTTATTATTGTTAAGATATAGGGGTAATGACGGCTTTGGCAGGTTTTGTTCTATTATTGACAGGGGTTTTATGACTCAAATTTGGCCCAAACATTCTTTGCATATCAAAGCATATTGTGACCAAATATCATAAAATTCGGTCGACAAAAACCCTCCTGCCAATAATAGAACAAAACCTGCCAAAGCCGTCTGTTCCCCTACTTCGAAATAAAAACATAAGTGGAATTTATGTGGGTTTTCGGAAGTTTCAACAACTACAATATTGGATTACGTGAACGAAACGATTCCATATTGTATATTATCGCCAGCTGGTATCTGCTTTGCCTCTCAATTTCAACTGCCTATAACAACTTCTCTATAATACAATTCAAAGGTGCTTACAATCATCAGATATCATAATTGGGATGTTCATTTTATTTCTCACATTTATGTGTCTTTTGAAATCCGTTTCAGTTTGCTATTAGAAATCAAGGATTGAAAGGCCGATTGAACGGATTGATAATTCCGGGCGTGTCCGAGAAAAGTTGAGTTTTTTTTTATTTGACGTGTGTCGTGTTTTTATACAATTCTGTTAAAAAAGCTAGTTTTACGATTTTTTTTTTCTACAAAAATGTGAATGGATAAAAAAATACTTTTAAAGACAACCTTTCACTAGAAACTGAAGGCAAGTTTTACTACTTGTGTGCAATTTATAAAGTGATACCATTTACAATATGTGTATAAGTATATATCGATAAGCTGAGAGCAAGCAATTTTCTTTTTAGGGTGTAGCAACTCAAATCTAATGAAATTGTAACTATGCTTACTCATAAAGAATCATTTGATTTTAATTAACTTAACTGATAAACAGTTACTTAACATCATTTCAGCATGTCCGGAAATCGAAGCAATTGTAGAAACTTGCCTCGAAGTCCGGACATACAGAAAATGTAATAAAAATTATAAAGCAATGAATTCCCAAGCAATTTCTCTAATTCATGACAAAGAGTGCTATCATACTATGTTAATAAATTACTAATACCCCTTGCAAATGATAGAATATAGAAAATATGAGCTTAGATTTTCTAATGTTGAGACTCAAGCTGCATTCTAAGAAAAACAAAATTCACCGTTGATTATGACATGTCTTCAACTTTTACCTCTATTTTTCAAGTTTTTACCACAGATCACGGATTAATTACATTCGTTAAAATGGTTTCAAGTCTAAGAATCGTTCCCCGCATTGATAATCCAAGAAATACTTGTTGAGATGGTAAATAAAGCCAAATAACAATTGAAGTGTCCGGCTTTCGAAGCGTCCGGCAATTCGAAGCAAAACGGTATATGGAGGTGCGTCGACCACACATTACGAAAGAGCGGAGACGGCTTCTGCAAGCAACCACTGGACACCGCCGCAGATGCAGACCCACGGGCTCGAAGCGATGTAGCCGCAACAAAAAAATATAAAAGAAGTTCAACAGAAGTCAGCCTGGTCATGGCTGATGCGAGCAGTTGTCCAAGATGTAGATCTTTACGTAGGCCCCATGTAACTCTAGGGGTGCTCAGGAGTCAGGACACATGAGTTAGTGCGTGAGAGCGTATTGTGCCCACAACCGAGCAACTTCCCCAAAATTATACCTACTTTTGGTTATTTTGTAAAAATCATTCAAAATGTCGGACAATAACTCAGAGGTTCTCGATAGCGGTCTAAAACGTACAAGAAAATAAGTTAAGGTGGAAAAGGGGGAGGTAAAAGACTTCACTATTCGATTTACTTCCACTATAATCCTCTATAATAAGTAAATGAAATAGTAACGTATTTTAACTCTGTAAAATTTTCCCTAAGACGCTCAATAATAATTAATCAAGTTAAGGTGGATCGATCAGGTGAAAGGTGATTTGCCGAGTCTTCGTAGACTGCGTGGTTGGCGACGTACGACTATGGATCAATTGATCATCGATTAACCCTGTATCAAACAAATAGAATACTTATATTCAATTTCCATTTTCGCACAAACTGTTCAACTAGAATGCTATCAACGCGATATGGACTAAAGTTATCCGTGGAGGGTACTTTGCGCGCATAAGTATTCACGCTTATGTCCATTTTGCCGAGCGCATGGCATGGACCACTCATTTGGTACTTTTCCCGGCCATAACAGGGACGACGAAGTGGGTGGAGCTGCCCAGTCCTGGACAGCCGCCGCACAATCGGATATATTTTACGCTGCTTAAGTATTTAGGGACAGGTTTCGCGGTCTGTCTTTTTTATTAGCTTATTATGTTATCTGACCGCCGAGGCAACGGCGGTGCAAGCGGCAGCGGCGGCTGCAACGCAACAATGATCCACAGTTCGGTGCAACGAGGAAGCGAATGGTGTGATTTGGTCACTGTTGTAAGGTATCTATTAGGAGTTGTACGCTCCGCGGCACGGATAGGACCCGTAGATTGTCTGATCAGCGGTGAAGGTGCTCACGATGGTGCCCACTAGCGGCCACTTTATAGGATTGAACAAACAAGCCGTTAACATGAGCCGGGTCTCCTAGATATGCAGCCGCGAAAGTGCCACTTCACAGGGGACTACCGTTGCTGTCGCCGGGGTGTTGGTAATTGGGAATGGATCGAACAAATTAGGTACCGAAAGTGGCAATGATAAATTGAGTTCGAAAGGTTTAACGGGTTACTTTCGCGGTTTGGATGTTGCACAAAGTGTTTGCCGGGGTTCAATGCACTGGCTGCTACATTCAAGTACACAAGAACTGGATAATTGGACATTGCTTGCACAGACCACACTCTAAATTGTGTAATTGTCATAGTGTCCCCTAATACACTGATTTATAATAACGTGAACTTTTAAGTAAATTATTAAATAATTTTATTTTATAATTTCGCGAGATAAATAAAGCTCCATAGTAAAACAGCTGTTTGTTCCTTTAGTTGCCCACTGAACACGTGCCGCGATGGCACCAACCGCTCCGATCGGCTCGTGTGACTCTCAAAAGTCATAACACCCATCGGATATCATCAATCATTTCCGATACAGACCTGTGCTGAGGCGCAGACCACCGCAAACCAACTGGTTCTACTGTCCTATGATTCATGTCGTAGCTGTCTTTATCGTAAAGTCAATTCAATCTCATCCACGAAAATCAAGTCAACCGTTGAAGTTCACCGAAAACCAAACCAATTTGCGAGCTGCTGTTGAGGTCTGTGCGACTGTGTCTGTCAAAAATCAATTCGGTTAGTTTATTATGTCTGCACTAGGTACTGGTGGCAGTCAGACCGACGCGGGCAGGTCCTCTCATCTGACGTCAATGTGTCCATCGTAGCTCAATCGAGCGTTCCGGCGCGACGCTTCGAGCGCGCATGCATTCGTATTTTGGCGTACAATCCTGGCTTCGTTCCCCTTGACTAGGAGCCAAAACAACTAACGGCTCAATCAGTCAAATCATTCGCCACGACGTTGAAATTTAATATCTAGTCTAGATGTTGCGCTGCGCGGGTATTTGGCTTAAGGAGCAGCAGTTGATAACGATGAAGAATGGTAAACTAAATACGACAAAATAACGGTTATTGTATGGATGACATTGGAGTACCTCCGATATATACACCTAGGGCATAGTAACATTTGGCAAATGAACAACGGAACAGGTGCTAAGAAGATAACGTATGCAGCTCCCGAGGCGAAAATACATAATTTAAGTCTTTCGTGAAACAAACAGCACACAGCACACAGCATTGAACATTTCAAGTTTGCAATATGAAAAAAAATATTTATAGCTGTTGTTTTGAACCTTCAAAACTGTGACGACGACCAAGGTCTATTAAGGTGGAGCGCGATCGAATCAATCAGATCGCCGTGGGGTGTCCAACTGATACCACTGGTTGCTTTCGTGTGCTAATAGTTCACAACTGGCTGTCCGGAGCTGCCGAATTTCGTGGTCACATGAAAATTGAGCGATCATGTTTCTCGACATTGATTGGAGGTGGAATTTTGATTACCACGCCAAATGGAATGTGAAATAAATAGGTCAGTAATGTTAGATCTTATTGTAGAATCTTAGCTGTTTTCTGAAGGTGATATTTTACCGGTTCATGACATAGAATGGAATGACATTCGAACGCATGGTATATCATTTAATTATTTCGCAGGTATCTCGTATAATTATGCTACTAGAAATTAATTATTTGAAAATAAACTCTTGGGAGTAATATAACCATTTTATCCGAGTTCTGGGTCGTAAAAACTGACAAAAAGTCTTCTTCTCCTTCTAGGCGGCTTTTCGTAAGCTGGGGGCAGCAGGGGCTATGTCCAAGGGCTTGACGATCTCTGCCCAGGACAACTGCGAGTTATGGTGCCTGTCTAGAATGTGGTGAGCATTGGCAGTAAGCTCTGTTAAACTTCTATAAAAAGCTGCATGTAATCGTAAGCAGGCTCCGCCAAAGCTACCGTGTGCCGTTCAAAGCGCACAAGCCCAAGTCCTCGTGTTGGGCGGGACCTGACACGATGGACCTCCGACGAAACAGGAGGTTTGTGCAGGCCCAATAAGCCGCTTTCGAAAGCAAACCTTACGAACGACATAGAAGATAATACGACTCGATACAATAGGCAAAGACCTAGTCGACGAATAAAGGATAATGATTTGAAGCTTGGAACATGGAACTGCAAGCCGCTGGGTTTCACAGGTTGCGACAGGATAATCTACGATAAATTGCATCCCTGCAACTTCGATGTAGTAGCGCTGCAGGAAATCTGCTGGACACGACAGAAAGTGTGGAAAAGCGGGACTCTACTCGATTCAAAAAGGCTCGAGAGCGTCACTGAAACTGGAACTATCTACTAGTATTGTTCTTCCTTCGTGAGGGGGTTGCCTTATCTCCAATAAGTTATAGGCCCAAGAACGGTGCTGGATCTCTATAACTTAGTGGTGATGGATTGACGGCAAGGACGTAATCGCAGTATGGGATCCATGGGTACGTCGCATAAGTCACGTGGTGCCGTGAAATCATGAATTTGCCGCGTAAGTCGTGGGTAGCAACTAACGGAATTCATCGGCAGGTTCCCTTCAGTGGGTTTCTGGCTGGTCAGCAGAAGTCCAGAAGGAGCTTCGGACCGCAGCATGCAGGACGTGTCCGGTGTATGGACTGAAAATATATGAGTGTGCATTAAAAATCAACCACAACCACAATCATTAGGTTCTTTGTCAGGGATTGAATCCAAAATATAACGAAAAAGTCTCTCACTTATCATCTCTGTATACATATACGATATGTATCGTACCGCGAGAGACTTTTTTCGCAAGCTGTCCTGATAAAGAACTGATTCGGGAGGCTATACCTCATGATAAATTTCTCTTCAAAAGCTCCAAACGTGGGGATCACTGGTTTTGATGATGCATTTCAACTTGTTTTATATAGCTGTGCGAGTTATCAACGACGCGACTCACTTCATACTTATCTGCAAGCATGAGCCGTCTTATCACCGAAAGTACCAATTGATTTCTAGAATGATTTGGAGAACTTAGAATATCCGATTTGGACATATCTAAATGGTAAATCATGCGCATGTCTTCAAACCAAGTAGCATGGCAAGTTTTATTCCACTCTTTTAATAATTTTCATGATCTAATCATAAGAAATAACAATAAGACACATTATTATACATACGACAACTTTATGATGACCACTATAAGAGTAAGATATGGCCAAATGGCCCTTTCTAGATAACCACAATAAACCTCTTATAAGAGTATTTGGAAAACCCTTTTGAACCACCCGCAAAAACGTTATCTGTTAGTGTCAATGTTTTTGAAATTGTGTATTCTCGAAGTTATGTACCAGAAAAATCCGTATCAATCCATACCATAAAAATCCAGACAGTTAATGTTAGACTAAACAATAGACTAGGTCAAATACCGTATTTTTCCCCTGATGAAGACACTATCCCCGTGTCGAAACGTCGGATAAATATACATCTTGTTTCAATAATTCAAGACTGCGTAGCCGTCCTTAAAATCGAAATGAAAATATACAGTCGATTTCTCAAAAGTTCAATAAGATTTATGAAAGGTTTATTGATAGTAATAAGGCGGCTATATGAACATCATGGATTGCTGTTGGTTATGTATCGAGCCCATATCTAAATGGTAAATCATGCGCATGGCCGCTAAGGGCCTGTATGGACACCTTCTTCTTTTTCATTTTCTTCTTTCTCTGGATTATGGACATATCCAGATCCAAAATCATGCACATGGCCTCTAAGGGCCTGTATGAATTGCTATTGGATTTGTATTGAGCCCAGTTGACATGGTAGACCAGTCGGTTCGAACTCCAGAATGATTTGCAAACTCAGAATATCCGGTTTGAACATATCTGTATCGTATAGGATGCACATAGTCTCTAAGGGCCTGTATGGGTTGTTATTGGCTTGACATCGAGCCCAGTTGTATTGGTAGACTAATTTGTCTGAACTCCAGAATGATTTGGAGAACTGGAGAACTTAGAACATCCTGTCTGGACATATCTAGATCGTAAATTACGCGCATGGCCTCTAAGGGCATGTATGGGCACCATTGGTTGCTATTGGTTTCGTACCAAGCGTAATTGACCTGGTAGACCAAGGCTCTTAAATCCTAAATTGTTTGAAGAACCTAGAACACCTGCAGAAATATTGTCTGTATTCATTATTCATCAATTCTGAAATAGTATTTGGCACATTACTGAAAAAACAGCAATAAAATCGTGCATGCGCGATATTCGTGTGTAACTTTCGTCCATATAAAACAGGTCAACTGACGATCTTTCCTCCGACGATTCCAGGATGTAGGTGTGGCCGATAGTCAATCTGAGGTCAGTTTCGGAAAATTTATGAGCTGACGAACATTTTGGGTGTACAAACATCCAGAGGCGCATCCACGTTCCAAGTCGTGGGTAGGACAATTACGAGAAATGATTAGACAACAGTTCTGGTGTTGAAAAATCGATGCAAATTTTACATAAAATCAACTCTGAATATACAAAACCTGGACTCTCGAACTGAATCCTCATATAAGTTGTGAAATTTTCATTGGCCTTCAGGACAAACTTTGCATTTTCAAATAGCAGGATTGTACATTCCACTGTTGTCAGTTGTTCTTTTAATTGAAATGATGACAGTCGATCACTCTCGATGTCCATTAAAAAAATGAGCATCCGTCACGTACTTTCACGGATTGAATTTAAGGCGAAATTTAACAAAAATCTCACTTATCATCTGTGTATACACTCATGTTATGCAGCATACCATAAGAGATGTTTTTCGCAAGTTGTAACGACTTGAGAGCTATACTCCATGATATGATATTTTCTTAGTTATGAAGCACATGAAATTAGGATTTTTTTTATGTTGTTCATTCGCTTCTATCTTTTATCTATCCGACCTCTAGTCTTTTCATCTTTTTGTCTTCTTCTTATCTCACTGCCCATTCTGGAATGCTTCTGATTTTTGAAAATCTTTACAAACTTCCAGCAGAGGTTACGGATCCCACAAATTTCTGCAAATCTTTAATGGTTTCAAGCAATTAATACTAATTCCTTTGAGATTTATTACCTTTTAGAATTTTCCATGAACCTTAGCCATTCAATACCAAGAAATCGTACGATGGCCATATTTCATGCGGGCTTAGGGATGATTGTGATTCCATAGATTTCAGTAAACTCCTTCAGATTTCTTTTCCTGTGAACTTATAAAAATAAATTTATACTAGCTATGATTATAATAAATGTTGTAAAATTTAAATTAATCACATTTTCAGATTCCTATAGCTTTTGTTTCCAAAAACTTTGAGACACTTTAGGCGCTTTGGAATTGAAAAGTAATTCCTGAGGTCTTTAAGATAAGTCAGCAGACTATTTTTATGGATCTTCGATACCTCTGGGATTACTGCTTAAAGTCTGGATAACATTTGATCCGCATTTGTCGACACACAGGTCTTGCAAGACGATGACTTCATACAAAAAGTACATACGTTAAACTGTCTAACGTTTGATGAAATTTTTAAGACTTAGAAAATCAGACTTACCAGACAGTATTGCAACTAAAATAGTTATCTAGGTGATATGTTCTTACCATAATCATGGGTAGGACAATGCCTTGACTGTCCCACTCAAGAGTATTCATGCGTAGGACATGTCCTACTTATCCTACCCACTCCCGACACCACTGTAAACATGTGAATTTGGCTGAGAAATGCCTGAGATATTACTGAGTCAAATCCTGGCCAATATGACCCCGAACACCGTAAGAGTGGTTTTTTTTTATCCCTTCAGGAACGTCGTACAAAGTAGGTCAACGTTCAGGTACATAGTTTTCCACAAAATAGGAAAAGTCAATAAGATTCAGACCTTCACATTTTGTGTTAAAAAGTTATTACAATTTGAAAGTCCGATTCGGGACATATCGACCCGAACACGTTAGAAAGTTTAAGGGTTGCCTACTTAGCATGGCATAGTGTATCCAGGGCACTCTTGTCCTTTTGACATCAGCTTCAATGAGGGATGCGCCCTGCCTGCGGGGCCTGTCTAGGATGTTGTTGGGTTTGACAGTGGGCTCTGTTAAACTTCCATAAAAATTGAACCATTTTGGTATACACTGTTAGCCTAACAGTGTTAGACCATGCACGACTGAAAGGATTAATCGAAGCAGACTCATTAGTTTTTACCAGTATGGCTCGGAAAAACTCACTAACTCACCAAATCCAGCAACGAGCAGCACTCCTGGCAGCAAAAATATACATGCATACTTTATTAAGTTATTAAATGTATATGCCCGATTGGATGATAAATTTTCCTCCAAGGCAATTGCCTACATTGAAGAAAATACATGCTAGTGCCATTATGAAGTTGGTGTAAATTTGATCAGCCCAAAATTTGAAAGTTGATTAGCAACTTGTTTCCCAATCTAAATCGCCACTGGAGGGCCTCATATTCGAAAGGTGTCCGTCCACAGATTCGGTAGCTCCTTGGTGGTGCCGGTACACCACTGCAAAGGGAAACCACACACGAGCTGGCGTCGTCGTCGGCAGCAGCAACCTTAGCAGCGGGTCCATTTTGTACGGACACCATATATCATTAGCGGTACATGTCGATTTAATGTTTGCATGATCACCGCCCGGAATGATATCATAAGTGGGTAATCGAAGCCGAAACTAGAATAAGAAGTCGCCACATCAGGTCCATAGCGCACGGTTTCAGCTTGCGATCAGGGTATGCGAGATTACTGCGAGACTCGCACAGCCGATCCCCAGCCTAAGTGTGATCGCCAAAAGTAACTTCCAAAAACTAAACGTAAGTCGCGCATTTCTGCTCTCCAACCGATTAGAAGACGAAATAATAGAGTATGATTTGTACTTGTGCCAAGAATTTTCAAATCATTTGAAATCACCGAACTATTCAACATTCAGATCTGAGCGATTATTGAATTTGATTTCATATTCATATTCAAATAAAATTGCGACAACCGATTAGCATGGCGATCGGAGGCATGGCACCTTTTCATAAAGCAAAATAAACGTAAAGCATTACACTTTACAGATACGTATTTCGACCTCAAACTGTGAGGCCGTTTGCAGTGTCACTTATTTGACTCGACAAGGTCGATTAAGTCGAGTAAAAAAGGTGAAACTGAAGAGGTTGAGGTTGAAATGTATATCTGTAAAGATTACAAAATTTAGTGGAATTAAATGGAATTATACATTGGCATAAATAAAGGGGAGATAGGGGGACTTAGCCCTCTTTAGAAATAAAAGCCCCACTAGGATTGGAAAAGTTAGCAGTATTATCAATTTTCAACATATAGCATAATGAATTACTGAAAAAGTTTGAAGATTAAAGAGTTATCGCCCATATTCACCCTATCATAATGAAATGAAAATGTGACACATGAGCTTGTTTCTCTTTCTGAGAAAGATTCCTGTGTGGCAGTTAAATTGCACTTGGTCAGTACATTCAAAGTTAATTGCCTATATGCCGGGTATTAAGCCACCCGGAGTGGAAATTAATTACTATGTCTGAAACTTGATTATGCATATGTACAACATGTGATAGATTTAGTTCGGAAAAGGTATTGGAGGGTTTGATCCCACGACCCCAGTTCGCATGACAGGTGCTTTCCCTACTAAGCTACGAAGGACCTCCGTCGTCCACCGCAGCTTAGCGGGTACTGATGAAACCAAATTCCCAGCACCAGGTACCAGCCGATCTCTCGCAATACATTTTCAGAACTAACTCACTCAAATGTATTTTTGTACACAATGTCAACCAAGTAGGATGTCAATCGATTTGGGCCGTCATTATTATGGATATGACAGAGTTTCAACCTCCTACTACGACAATTCATTTAGATATCGCGAATTGAATCCCAAAAAGGTACCCGGGTACCCAGCCGGCCACACAAGGGTTAAAGAAATTGAATAATTTTACGTTTCTATAGACATAGTTGTATTTGAGTTGGAAGGTTGGAATAGGCAATTATCTCATTTCAATATATTTCATTCAACTGACGTTACTACCAACATCATTTGAGAAAAATAGCACAATCGTCGTTCCAAAAATCAAGGTCAGATAAAATTTTAACCATCCCTATTATGAAAAACGTGATAATACGGTGCCTGATTGAACCACCATATATTACAAGGTGTATGAAGCTACAGAAAATATTTACAAGCATATTGCCTTCAGTGAACATGCTCACCCTTAAATGCGCAATGTTGTTTTAATACAACAAACCGAAAGTACGTTTAATGTGAATTAATATAATGGTTATTTACGTTAAGATTATTTCCGACGATTTCCAAAAAATCGCCTTGCGCCTTTAAGGGTTTGAAAAAAATGTAAACCATACAGGAAACATGTCTGATAATGAACTATGATGGTGCTATGATGTTCTAGGATTTGTAGCATTTATTACATTCTACCTTCTTCATATAAAATTTTCTTCATGCAAAATTGATAAAACTTACTATTTTTTGTGCTTCTGCCTGTCGTATTGAGGCGGGTTTGCTTCTGCTACGACAACAGAGGCCTGTCTGCAGCTTTTTGATCATTTATTCATCCACTTAGAATTCATTTGTTGATCAAAATCATTATCATAACAGGGGAAGGAATTTAACTTCTTTCTGCTCTTTTTCCGTTTCAGAGAGCGAGCAAAGGCGCTTAAACCTAGGCTATTAGCCAGGGCAAGGCTAATACCTTCGCCCCATCCGAGGAAAATCATCGGCAAGGATAATGGAGTGACATAAATTTCTTAGCAAAGTCACTTCCAACGTATTTCCACAAATTTTCTATCATTTGCTTATAATGATACTCCTAAACCACATACCCTACCCACCATCCAATTCCTTGACATCTATGAGGGCGTCGGTGAGTCGCTGGCCTCTCGTTAAGTAGATGTCATATCATCATTTCCTTCCCTTTCCTAGTAACGGAGAAGATGGGCGTGGCCGGCAATGATAGCTTTCATGTTTTATCATTTTGGACCCCCAATTGGATTTCCATTGAATCCCAAATGGAAATCCATAAGCAATTGGGGTAAGAAAGGTAAAGAATATACATGACAACTATCAGTATGCAATCTACGAAATACTCCGTTACAACGCAACGCAACGCAACGCAACGCAACAATGTCAACCAAGTAGGATGAGTATTTAATATTGTCCGGCTCCTACACACTTGCTTCATCAGCAACGGCGCTCAATGAAGTAGGGTTGTGTGAGATTGTGCCAGTTTGGTCGTCAGATCCCAACACGACCACACAAGCGAAGAGAGATCGCCACTCGAGATCAGTACATTCAAAGTTAATTGCCTATATGCCGGGTATTAAGCCACCCGGAGTGGAAATTAATTACTATGTCTGAAACTTGATTATGAATATGTACAACATGTGATAAATTTAGTTCGGAAAAGGTATTGGAGGGTAACCTTGGGTGCACTTGGTGTTAATTATCAAAAGGCAATATATATAATGAGGGACCGACTGTTTATTTCGATGACATTTAGTTCCATGGTGCAGCAGCCGTAAAAACTGTAGACATCAACCTTTCGTGCACCATGTTTACGGTACCGTCAACTGGGGGGAAGATGATCATTGAGGTGAAGATGATCATTTGATGTGTCAGTCAAAAGTGCCAAATTTTGACGTAAACTACGTCTAAGGGGAAGACTCAGATACAGGGTGTAAAACCGAAATTTCCAAATTCGAGACCGTCACGAAATTAGGATAGATTTCAAACGCTAATAGCGTCTTTATCTTTCGATGGATTTTCGACATTTGCTTATCAATCGATTCAGAAGCTCTCCAGCAATTTGCCAATTATATTGATACTATTGATTATCAACGTTAAACTATTGAAAATGTTGTTTCTTTCCAAACCGGGTGAAAAATTCAATTCCGTTCATAATTCCCCAACACGGACATCAGATTGCAGTAAGGTACGGGCCTTTTGATCCACTGCTTCGTTTTTCCTGTGTATAAAAAGCCCCGTGTTTCGCGTGCGCGCGTCATTTTCATTCTGGATGTCACGGCGAGCGGACCAGGGGTCCAGAAGCGGTCCCAGTGACAACGGCTGTCTCAGCGATGGTGATGCGGATGAATTTTTTTCGGTCGGTGGTGGTGGCGGTCGTGGAAGCAGCAGCACATCATTTTCATCCGTGTCCCATCTTCGGCGGATCTGGCAATCGACGGCGTTCGTTGAGCCGAATCATCGCATGGCGGTCGCGCAGCCCTGTGGCTGCTGTCAATAAGGCACATAAGTGGCTATTAATCGGTTCTTTTCAGGACCATCATTATACTTAAGAGGAAGGTTAAGTTGAAATAATTTTCCTAAAGTGCAACCGTTAGGAACTGGAAAATTCTTCGGTGAAATTTTCTAGCGTAATTCGGAGTTATATGATTTTAGTGATTGAGAATGTTGATATTGGACGAACTTTCTTCAAAGAACAAAGCATAATTGTTTGGCATTGGTAGCGGAATCATAGCATTAGTGCCGGTCCGAGCATAGGCTGTCATCGGAAGATTGCTACAGCAATTTATTCACTGATGTGGCATTTGCAACGATTTGGATGTTGTCGACACAAGATGAAATTTTCCCGCGAGACTCTATTTTTTATTTTTCCTGTTGATGATTGAAAAGAAATCGGTTCCGAGATGAACTTTATTCAAAGCGCAACGCTAACGTCGGTAGTTGAATCCCAAGCAAGTATCGGAAGGAGACCATGCAAACAATTGATTCGCACTATGACTAAAGAAAATTATATGGCGTCAGTATTGATGTTTGCTACAGATTTTTGACGTAAACTTCGTCTAAGGGAAGACTCAGATACAGGGTTTAAAACGGAAATTTCCAAATTCGAGACTGTCACAAAAATTAGGATAGATTTCAAACGCTAATAGCGTCTTTATCTTTCGATGGATTTTCGACATTTACTTATCAATCGATTCGGAAACCCTTCAGCAATTTGCCAATTCTATTGATACTATTGATTATCATTAATGCTTAATTTTTTTCTACAACAAATATGATTTTGAAAAAGTATCACCGGCGCGTGCTTACTCGCAATCTACATGCTGATACATTTACAGTTACATCAAACAACTGAAAACCGAAATACGTCACTCCAAAATTACGAGGTGACAATGTTAGAAAGAGATAAAAGATAGGAAAAATAACACGGTGTGTAGTGCCTCCCCAAGTCACATTAAGGGAAGATCCGTTAATTATGTAACGCAAAAATTGGGCATTTTCAACCCCTCCTCCCCCCTATGTCACACTTTTTGTATGAATCATTTAAAAATTATGTGTGGGTCGTCACACTTCGCCCGACCCCCCTTGCCCCTCCAAGCGTTACGTAATTTGTGGACGCTCCCAAGAGCCACTTTCATTGATGGTAGCCGATCGTTAGTACTTCAGACAAGGACATTTAATTTGAGTGCTGATGTTGATGATGACGACCGCACGACCCACACCATCGGTGAGAATAAGATTTCCGGTAGGAGCTCCGCCGATGCCGATGCACAGAAGGACCAATCTTCAAAAAGACGGTCAAAAACCATTTTTTCAAAATGATCCAAATTGAAAACTTGAGTCATGGGTTGTTAGTAGAATACTTGACGATGAAGTAAACATAGTTTTGAGTCATTTTATTCGGATGGATCATACCTTTACAGTCAATACAAGTTGAGCATGTTGTCGATTTTTAATTCTGTTAAATCTTGTAACATTTATCTTACTGCTTCATTATGTTGGCCACAACGTATACTTCATCCAAACCTATTATTTTTGGCACCATTACAAAGTGTAGTCCAAAAACTAATAAAGCCACACTTAAATGTTCGTAAATTATTTTTGATCGCGCAGAAAGTACTCGGTCTTTATTATGTATAAAATTATTATTGTATTATCTTCTTGCTGTATTCATTGTGAAATTCAAGAAGGTACCCATCGGTACCCATCAATGAAATTCACACTGTAGTTTCATTTTTTTGTCAGGAATCCAATCCTGCAGAAATTAGGTTCCGCCACCCTCCGCCCGCAAAGTTATTTTGGTTTTACTGACAGTGGTCGTTTCGGTCTTGCCAATCAATTTTTATAAAAAGCAACGCACAATATGTTTTCTCTTCTCCTTCTACTTTTCATTTGCCCCAATACAATGATGCGACATCAGCTGAAAATTGTCTAGGGGTTGTACACTTATTACGTAAGCGTTATTTTTGGGTTTTTCAACATCCCTCCCTTCATGTAAGATTTCTTACATACAAATGATTTTTATTTATGGGTAAAACGACAGATCCCCTCCCCAATAAGGGCATGCGTAATATGTGTACGGCTCCCTAGTACCATTTGTTCTTGTCTCATACATACTTTAATTAAGAAAATTCCACGTGATCATGAGTTTTTACAGGCACTTGCGCACTCATTACAGGCACTTGAAAATATTGTTAAAGAAAGTAGGACAAACTATCAAGTCATGTTTTGTTTAGTCGCAATGCAGGGAGAGTATCTTGTTTGACCCCTACATCTGATTTTCCATACTTACTCTGTTAAAAGATCATGAGTTTTTCACATGAACCGTAATATCAAGAAACGATTTGCGCCTCTACAGCTTTACTTTGTGTGACGAAACAAAATCCATTCTATATGTTTACAATTTCTAATAATGGAATACAATTTTACGTTAGCACTACAGTGAGGTGGCAGAAATTGGTAATTAAAGGTAGCAGTTAATATCTGTGAAAGTGCTCATAGAAATAGAACTCTACACTGGCGGCGCCAGCCATTGATATTTGATGAGGCACCACTTGGTGCAAGCTCGTTGTCTTTGAGAACGTTAGCGTGCTTGCGACGACTGGTGACCCACCTCTCGTTCCGGTAGTGGATCTCTAGCTTGCGGGTCGGTGATGCCGAGAAGATGAACCATCCATTCAATGAAATATCATAATATGTGGCCTGCTAGACCATTTTATTCACTTCTAACATTTTTGACCGTCTTTTTTGGGATTGGTCCCACTGTGCGATGGTGGGACCTCAATCTGCTTTTCGCGACATTTCGAACGAAATGGCTCGCGCGCGCGGAAGAGCTGCTTTCTTGTAATCAATCAAGTTAAACATGTAGCCACGCCCCTTTGGCGAGCGTTACGGTTACACAATATTTGCACTCATACCGGACAACAAAAAAGCGGGACTAATGGGCCATCTTTATTGATTATAAGAAAACTGCTTTCCCCCGCGCGCGAGGGAAATGTGTCGGAGAGCAATCCCGGCGGAGTTGCTGAGCTAATTGTATTCCAGCTCGTGGTGTGAATCGTTGCATCATTTGAAATTTATCGGTTCTTTTCAGGGCTACCATTTTGTACAAAGGAAGAAGCGAGGCGAAAATTATTCAAAGATCAAATTTGGCGACGCCATAATGTTGCCGTCCGTAACAGAATCACGAGTGCGCCCCGGGGGGAGATGCTAGAAATATGAATTTGTATTATTAACAATCAATCCAAAGATTACAATTTTGTAGAAACGAAGGTTAAGCCGAGACGAATTTTTTCTAAAATGCAAATTATAATCGCTTGGCGACAGCAGAATGTTGCCATCGGTAGTAGAATCACGAGCACGCGAGCTGCAAAAATGTATTCGCATGGATGACTATCTACTAAAATTATAAGTCTTTCTCTGATCGTGCTCTCGTGATTCTACTACCGACGGAAAACAATCTTTTATCACCAAGCAATTAAGTTTTACTTTGATTAAAATTTATCTCGCCTCAAGTTGTGACTTCTATTTCATTGATGGTAGCCAATCGTTAGTAGGGGAAATTGCGGCTTTGGCAAGTTTTGTTCTATTATTGTCAGGGGGTTTTCTGTAACTAATTATGCTCATATTTGGCCTAAACATTCTTTGCATATCAAAGAATATTGTGGCCAAATTTCATCAAATTTGGTCAACAAACCCCCTCTCCCCGACAATAATAGAACAAAACCTGCCAAAGCCGTCATTCCCCCTACTTCATACAAGAAAATTTAAACTGAGCGCTGCTAATTTTAATGACGACGACCGCGCGACCCACACCATCGCCGGGAATAAAATTTCCGGTAGGAGCTCCGCCGATGCCGAAGGTGGTACCACGGTTTGCTCTCCGCGACATCTCGAACGAAATGGCTCGCGCGCGCGGAAGAGCTGCTTTCTTGTAATCAATAAAGTTAAACCTGTAACCACGCCCCTTTGGTGAGTGTTACGGTTACATAATATTTGCACTCATACCGATCAACAAAGAGGCGGGACCAATGATCTATCTTTATCGGTTATAAGAAAACTGCTCTCCCGCGCGCGCGTGGCATTTCAGTACCTTAAAACTCATGAATGAGTTGAATCATCGTATGTTTTCTGTATGTATGTAGAATCACGAGCGCGCGTCAAACGGAGAAGCTGCAAAAGGTATTCACATGGATGACTATCTACTAAAATTATAAGTCTTTCAATCTGCCATGACCAAGCAATTAAGTTTTACTTTGATCAAAACTCATCTCGCCTCAAGTTGTGACTTAAAAGCTACTTTCATTGATGGTAGCCAATCGTTAGTAGGGGAAATTACGGCTTTGGCAGGTTTGTTCTATTATTGTCAGGGGGTTTTTCTGTAACTCATTATGCTCAAATTTGGCCTAAACATTCTTTGCATATCAAAGAATATTGTGGTCAAATTTCATGAATTTTGGTCAACAAAACCCCCCTGACAATAATAGCACAAAACCTGCCAAAGCCGTCATTTCCCCTACTTCATACAAGAAAATTTAAACTGAGCGCTGCTAATGTTAATGACGACGACCGCGCGACCCACACCATCGCCGGGAATAAAATTTCCGGTAGGAGCTCCGCCGATGCCGAAGGTGGTACCACGGTCTGCTCTCCGCAACATCTCGAACGAAATGGCTCGCGCGCGCGGAAGAGCTGCTTTCTTGTAATCAATAAAGTTGAATCTGTAGCCACGCCCCTTTGGTGAGTGTATGACGTTTACACAATATTTCCAGCCATACCGGACAACAAAGAGGCGGGACTAATGAGCCATCTTTATTGATTATAAGAAAACTGCTCTCCCGCGCGCGCGAGGCATTTCATTAGAAATGTCGCGGAGAGCGGTCCCAGCATCGGGGGAGTTGCTGAATGATTCAATCGGTTCTTCTCAGGGCCACCATCCTATACAAAGGAAGAGGTGAGGCGAATATTATTCAAAGAGCAAATTAACCACTTGGCGACGTAATAATGTTGCCGTCCGTAGCAGAATCACAAGTGCGCCCTGGGAGGAGATGCTACAAATATGAATTCGTATGGATGGCATCAGTGGCAGCCAGGTGAAATTTTCTCAAGATCTTATTTGGTTTTGTTGCAGCTTGTGATTGGGAAGGCGGATTATTAACAATCAATCGAAAGATTACAATTTTGTGGAAGCGAAGGTTAAGCCGAGACGAATTTTGACGTAAACTACGTCTAAGGGGAAGATACAGGGTGTAAAACGGAAATTTCCGAATTCGAGACCGTTTCGAAATTAGGATAGATTTCAAACGCTAATAGCGTCTTTATCTTTCGATGGAATTTTAATCACTAACTCTGCAGAAGTCAAATGATGGATTGAATCTAATGAATTTTTGCGTTACTGCTGCCGATTTAACGGAACAATCTCATGAATTTACTCTCCGTCAAACCAAATTCCTCCAATGAAAAATTTAATGCCCTGAAAAGAACAGATTTCAGATCATGCGGATTCCTAAACACCAGCACAACAGCAACCATTCGTTAGTCAGAATATCACAAGAGTATTTCACTTAAATGCATATGCTGGCTCTATGATTTTACCGCTAAACTGCAACATATTGCCATCGTTGGATTTTATGTTTTGAATATTGCTCGAAACCAGTGTTGTCTCAAAAGTAATCAAAAGAATAATTTTGTAATATTCATGAATGATGAGACTTGCTAGGTTCTTCATTTCACCAAACGGTTTTACGTAGTTTACGTCGGGCGGTCGTGTCTTGTACACAACCCTTATGATTTTTTATGAAACGGTAGTCAACAATATTCTCCGTTCAAGTAATGTTACCGCTAGGTAGAAATCCGAGTTTTTCGATTATAATCATGAAAATGTATTTTGTGGAAGAAAGAGAGAGATAGTCTTAAAGGACGCTATTTCCGTTTCAAATATTGACTTCGTAGACTTCTTTACGTAGTAAATTCAACATTCATACAAATAACCTAGTGTATTTCGACTACTGAGTCATAATGATTTTAATAGAGCTGTCTTGATCACTGTCTTGTCCCAAACCAGATTACTCAAAAAATGTGTGATAATTTAATTTATTTTAATAAATGCGAACGCATTTCAGAAAACTAAAGTTGTTTATTATTGCAACGTATAGCAGTACGTGTTTTGTAAATATTTGTTTCGATTTAAAATATAAACACACATTGTTATTGTATGTTTTGTCTTAAAAATGATCATCTTCCCCCCAGTTGACGGTACTCGTTTTGAGATTTTTAGGATTTCCAACATGAGCTGGAAATCGATAAAATGTATGGTAAAATCAGGTATTTCGCAAATTTATGGAGTGTTTTAGAAGAAAGTAGTGATAAGGAATGAAGTATGAGGTGAAAAGATTATCTCCTGCACTTAGTATGCACTGATTAGTAGTTTTATAGTGATGAAATTTCGATTTTATTACCTTTGAAAAAACGCCATCTCTTGCATTGATCGTCATTAAGCAGTCAGCTACCTCATTGATTTGAAAGCATCAAAGTAAGCTGGATATGAACAACAACGAAGAGCCACCAAAATATCAATCAAAGCAATCGTGGTATTTCGCAAGCAGTCAAAGATATGTGGTCAACCCTCACGGACTGGAGTGATAATCTCCACAATTCACATCAGCATTCGGGGAGGATTCTCATCAGAATCCGTAAAGTATTCCCATTAGAATCCGAAAAGAATTCTCATTGGAATCTTTGAAGAATTCCTTTCAGAATCATCGAAGTATTCCAATCGGAATCAAGAAGAATTTACACTGAATTCGATTTGGTTTTGGGTTTGGGTTTGTTGGGTTGGGAATCTGTGGGAGATACTCTTCAAAATCCATGGAAAGTTTGCTTCAAAATCTCTCGCCGAATTGTTTCGGAATTCTTCGAGAGTCGTTAGAAGATTTGTTTCAGAATCATTCGGAGATTGCCTTTAAAATTCTTTGACGGTTTGCTCCAGAATACTTCGACGACTTGCTTCGGAATGCCTCGACGCTTATTCTTACAAACCCTCAATGATTTTCTTCGGAATCCATCGACGATAAGAATCCCTTTGATGATTTATTTGGAAATCCATTCCCGTTGGAACTTCTGGAACATTCCCATTAGAAGTCAACGCTTCATTATATTGTTCTAGAAAAACAGATTTGTGAATAATTATTATTGAAAATTGGCAAACAATTAAGAAATAGTAAAACAACCAATCCCGTGCATGCATCGCAAGCACCGACATCAAAATGCAACTTGCAGGTTTGGATCAATATTTGCGTTTGGTTTCGCGACACTTTCGAATCTGCTTATTTCTCCATTATTTCGAACATTTTTGAGGATGGTGTCTTCAAGGATTGTGATGTCCTCCACCAAAAGCCAGTCGAGTGGCTTCAGTTTGCTCAATGTTAATAAAGACACAAATTATGATGACGAATACCATCCATTTCGTATAGCTACGTAGTCCTACGTCACCTCTACGTACAACACGATTGGGCTACACCTTTGAAGTTTTTAAACGATGAATTATAATAAGTTCACTGAACCCCTATTCGTTACATATTGTTGTTACATATGAGATAGTAACTTTAGTAAAACACATATACTTGAAGACCGTAAATCAGTTTTAATATTGTTGCTGGCGTTATCATTGAAGCAGTGATTTGTTTGATATGCTCCACATATTTTATGGATATCGCATACCTTCAGTTCTGTACCGTGACAGCCATCACCGGCAGCAGCTGGTCAAATATTGACCATAAGCTAGCACGCGTGCTAGGCGAAAAACCCAATAAACAGTTGCGCGGTCAGTTTTACTAAGCTACTCAGTCAGTCAGATGTACGGACAGTTAGTCAGTCACTCATTCATCCCGGTTAGTCAGCCAGACAACCAGCCGGCTCAATCATAGCATAGCGCACGCAATCCAAATATGCCGGCTTGGCTGACGACGACCCTTGGAGTCCACGAAAATGGAATGATACAGCCGAGCCGGCTGGTGGCGCTGTCAGTGCGTATGAACTCCAAGTAACTCCAGGTCAGCAGTGGCGCAACTTTCTTGCTGTCCCGTGGCTCGGAACACTAGAATGGGTTGATGCAATAGGTCTGTGTCTTTCGATAACAATCATTATGAGTATATGCTTCAATGAGCATAGAACAATTATGCAATTATAGCACGTGGGCCGATAAATCGTTGTGTGATTTTTCCTGTACTATAGTGAGAGAATGTGTATTAACTTTTGCACATATATGAGAGCTCAAACTTGATTTAATAACCGTAGTTAATCTGCAGACAAAATTAGTAGAGACGAACAATGTTTTTAAATTTCGAGAAAATATTTAACCCTTAAATTTCGTAGACTGATTCAGAAATCCAACTTGGCCTTCACATAGTCTGATATGGTCCTTCATCCTAGCGGTAAGATTCGCGGCTACAAAGCAAAATCATGATGAAAGGGGCTGAGATCAATTCCCGATCAATAGACGCTCGTCAAAGGACACACTAGTTCGCTTGCTGTACCTTTTTTAGAAAACAGTGATAAGAAACACCGAAAGCACCACGACAAGTGAGTCATTATGATGATCCTTAATAATCTTTAGCAGTTGCAGTACAGTTATAAATCAGAAAAAAATGATCTCCATTTGCAAGCGACTCCCCTGGATGCGGTGATATTTATTCATCTAGCTCATTTTCTAAAGAACCATTCTGCATACTTAAAAGCCCATTAGCATACATTTCATTATAATAATGCGACTGTGCTCCGAACACCATCTCCGCCAGTCCGCGCTTGCACAGGAACACCGCGCTCTGACTGCGCGGTGGTAAATCACTTTAGTTGCACTTTGGAAAATCCTTTCATTGCTTCATTTCGTCGTCGACAACCCTTTCGCCGTGCAGCTCACAGTACAACTTCGGTGCGGTATGTAAATCAACCTTATGCATTATTAATATCACTTGCTACAATTTAGATTGGAAAATTTGGCATTTAGCTGAAGGCACGTCACTAAATTGAAGGTTTCGCATCGCAGCCGGGCGTTGCTCTGCACGCTCGATAATGAGATTAGGCGTTTTGATCGATTGCGCAACGAATATGCAGCAGCAGCGCTCTGACTGATGGCGATGGGAAGGTTCCCACAAATTTGCACCACTTTTCTAATGACTATATCGAAATCGGATCAACGAGAAACGGATCGGTTTCCCTGCTTTTCGGTAACTTCTTATCTGAACTTAAGACATGGAGAATATTGTTCTTTGCGTTGTGTTTTTCCCAAGCAAACACGTCGTCAGTTTCGTTGGTCGTAAACGGTGGGAAATGAGTTCGTTATATATTTATTTCACGGCTTTTATTACCATTATAAATGGGGTTAGATTTATTGTTATAATATGCGTGAGGATCGACCTGGCAGGAGCCGTGCGCGCAGGAAGGGTTATTACGAGGAAGAAAGTTCGTCCGAATTATGTGACCAATGTACGAATGCGGGAAATTTTGGCTTCTTAGGGGAAAGCACTGCAAGCAAGTGTGAGATTGAGATTTTTTTTGCATTCTAGATGCCTTACAAAAGGGCTTTTGTTAGCGATTTGGAACGCAAGTGCTAGTATTTGGTGGGAAAGGTGCGATTTCCACGGTAAGGTGTATTCCAAGCATGTGCAAAGCTGGAGGTTCAAATTTCAGTTGGGATATCAGGGAACGAAAAACTATGATTTCATATATGTAATGACTTGCATATACTTACACTAATAATTTATCAATTACTTACTCCAATTGTTTTTTTTTCTGGTGGAAGCTCATTGGAATTTCCCGGTGAAGATTATTGGAACTTAATTGAAGTTTTCCGTGGGTATTTTTATAATTTGCATGTGGGTATCAAATGCTAGTTCCCGAGGTAACTTATTGGAGTTTCAGGTGAAAATTAATTGGAGTTTCCCCGAGAAAATCCTTGTAATCTTTGGAATACATGTCAAACCACAAATTTCCAGAATTCTTAATCGTACGTTATGAAATATGGAAACAAAGTAAGGAATCGATTATAGAGAAAAAAAATGAAACTCATTCATTTGAAAGTGATGGTAAACTCTTTAAGGCATGGGATTAATTGGATATAGAATTATAACCACAAATTCTGTTGTATTGACTGAAGACACACAAAAATGATTCCTTTCTAAAAAGAGTTTCCAGCTAAATTGAAATAATTTTCTAGTCAAGATAACAACAAACCTTCACAAATTAGGTGAAACTTGATTCAATATTTGTACTTTGATAGACACTTTAAAGTAGGTCTCTTCCCACAACATGTATCTAATCAAACAGTCGTAAAAACTGGTCAGGTTTCCAATATCACCTTCCCGTTTACATTACCTAGATCAACAGTCAACCGAACGATACTCGAACATAAATTTATCCATCTTCGTTGCAGTATGGGCATATGGAAAAACAAAATTTTATGAACAAACATCCTAACCAACCAGCCAACTCAAACCCGATCCGAACTCCAATGTCAAATTTACACCTTTGTTTGATTACAGGTTTATCGGTCGTAAATCATCGTCCTGGTTTTTTTTTTCGGAACGGTGGTGCGATGGCGAAGGTGAAGGCGGTCGAACCAAATCAGACGAAGAACAAATCAACCTGGCCCGTCCATAATGTGCCACTCTCATCATCCGGAGCTCGTTCAAGTTCATCATATCTAATTTAAACAAATCATCGAATCATAATAAATTTCCCACTTTTTGAACGATATGAGGAGCCTTATTGGTGTCTTGTACCAGGCTGGGCACTAGGCAGGTCGCCCAGCAGAGAGACCGTAGTTTCTGGCCTACGAATGACTGCGTGGAATGTGTTTTGTGTCTTTCGAGAGGGAGGAGACCACCATTTAACGCAGGGGCAGGTGATTATGAGTGTTCAAGGTGGAATATGGATAAGCGCAGCTTGGCCGTTTGGGTTGTTGTCGGCCTGGGTGTATCTATGGGAAAGCGGGGATGGGCGGCAGGACCACATTAAACATATTAGAATCGGTTTTCAAAATATTCCTAAATATGTTATCATACCGCTAGAGCGTAGAGAGGAACAGTGGTCCCCAATTTAGGAGCAAACCAGAGAGGAAGTTGAAGTTCGAACTCAGAATGAATTGAAATCACTCGTCCCCGTGATCGGCCACATCTAACGGTACGCGAACCGCTGCTTCCGCACGTTTACGAAACTCCCTTTGCCACGGAGTGGAATTATGCCAGGATACTTTCAATATCGATCCACAATGCGGGCACACCTTCCTGTTCGTGGAGTTGCTAGGTCTGGTTGGATGCTCGTTGACCGCCACACACACCGGCTTGTAATTTATGAAACGGGGCTAAAAGGTCATGAATTTGATACGTTTTTGGCGCCCACCTTGCTGCCGAAGCCGCCAGTGCGAGCGGTGCGCAGGAACATGATCGAATATTTCAAACAAGTTTCGATTCACTGGAAGGATGATGACTGTGCGCGAAGTGTGTGAGGAGATTGTTAAAAATGCTTCGAAAAGTATCGGCGAGAACTAGTGACCCATCCAGTGTTTACTGCTTATGGAAGGCAGCAAGATGCACGGATCGATGAATGCTTGATGGTGTTAAGTTGGCGAGTGATAAGTCGCAATCAAAAGGCGGATCGGGATGTTGAGCATCGTAATTATGGGTCTATCGATCTGAATCGAGATCAACGGTTTTTGCTCTCTTAGTCGATCAATTTTAATTTTTGACAGAACGTGATATTGGATGAAAATTGGATACCGTTAAGACCAAATCAATTTAAATCACGTTAAATATGAATTTGATGAATCCACGAATCGACCATTTCTGATTTTGTTCGTTCCTCCTTCATTTGCACGGCTGCTCCAAGTGCTGTACAACCAGAGAAAGACTGATAACATTTTGATGGTTTGAAAAGATTCCCAAGCAAATGATAATTACCTACTTATAGACTGATACATAAAGAAATATTGAAGATCTTGCAGTCAATCAAGACGTCTGATTTGATTATATTGGATGATATATCATTGGCCCTCCGGCCGTGCGGTAAGACGCGCGGCTACAAAGCAAGACCATGCTGAGGGTGGCTGGGTTCGATTCCCGGTGCCGGTCTAGGCAATTTTCGGTTTGGAAATTGTCTCGGCTTCCCTGGACATGAAAGTATCATCGTGCTAGCCTCATGACATACAAATGCAAAAATGGTAACTTGGCTTAGAAACCTCTCAGTTAATAACTGTGGAAGTGCTTAATGAACACTAAGCTGCGAGGCGGCTCTGTCCCAGTATGGAGATGTAATGCCAATAAAAAGAAGAAGAAGATATCATCAATCAATGTTTTGTGTGAAAACGTGTGCATTAAGTCATTAGAATCGACTGAGTACAATTATTACCTATGTATAAGTTCCTACAAATAATGTTAAATGCATTAAAACGTGATTATTAAAAGTGATCTCTTCGTCCTTGGTTGCACCGTATTATTATTTGTTGTTTTAATCATAAACTATTCCGAATGGCGAACTAGGCCGTTACAAATATTTGATAAAAAATTATGTCCTACTGGTCTGCGAAAAGGGGGATAATGAAAAATGAATATTAAAATGATAAAAAAACCTCCTCCGATTTGTGAAGAATGTTTAAAAAATCCTCAAAACTTTCCGGAAATTGTATTGTTGCCCCCTTGAATTTATAATTTTAGGCAAAAAATCAGAGGAAGAGGTTTTTTTTTAAATAATTGTATCGGCATTATATTATATTCCCTCCATGTAACAACAAGTAGCATGGCCCAGACTTTCCTTTCAATTGAAACAATGAAACATCGCAGAAAACTGTTTTTATTGTTATTGTATTATATGTGGTTTATAAATGTATTTTATTCTCATTTCTTTTGAAGGGAATTGTATTGACACGAAATGCGGATTTACTTTTGATATTTTTCTTCCAATTAGTTTTTTTTCTTATACCATTAACATGGTTAATATTATGCTATAGTTGTAATGATTGTACGATAATTCCCCGAAAACCAATTAACTGAATGCAACTTCTCCGAATGTATTTTCCCCGAATGTAACAATTCACCGAATGAAACTTCTCCCCGAAAATATAGTATCTCCTGCAAACTGCTCCACTCCTTCTTCTTCTTCTTCTTCTTATTGGCATTACATCCCCACACTGGGACAGAGCCGCCACGCAGCTTAGTATTCATTAAGCACTTCCACAGTTTATTAACTGCGAGGTTTCTAACTGCTCCACTCCACTACCCCGAATTCCATTGCCCCGAAGGTCACTACCCCGAATGGTACAGTAATCCGAAATACATTACCGAATATATTAATGGTACAGTAATCCGAAATACATAATGGGACACTATCCCGAAATCCATTATCTCGAAAGGCCATTATCCGAAAATATATCGAAACAGATTCCGATGAATCGTAAAATGAAAATGTATTCAAAACATGGAAATTCTACTACTTACAGTTACTAAGAGAAACGCAATAAAGATTCTGTTTAACCAACATTTTTGACTGTCATTCTTCGCCATTATTATCTGGGAAAAGACTTTACAACACTACCCATAATTCCATTATACATAATGCCATTACCCCGAAAGCAACTACCCCGAATGGAACACTACGCCGAATGAGTCATGACCCCAAATTAGCATTTATTTCATGTTTATACTTGATATCAATAAAAAAAATGTTACTCAATAAAAGTTTATTCAGAATATAATAAATATTCATATAAATGAATAATAATTTGCCCTTCGCCTGGTGCTGTTTAAATGCAGTATACACAATATAAAAATGTTACAGTCAACTCAACTCAACTCAATTTTCCGTCACTTTTTAAAATTACAGGTCTTCGTTACTACGGAGCTTGTATTCAATATTGTGTACAAAAAAAAGTTAGTTGTAAAATTAGAGGCGATTGAACACAAAAATATGCGTTTAAATATTTCCATGGCGAGTAATTTTCAGAATTTTTAACTGTGTAGAACTAAGTATTCTTGCTCCGTAACATCCCGCTCCACTTCATATGGCACCCTTCAAGAGTCCTGAAGGATAGGAGGAGATTATGCAGCACGTTCTCATGCACAATGCAGAGAGTCGGAGGCATTTGCGGTTCCCGTCAGCATGGCTACAATGGCAACAAGGTTGAAGTAATTTCTTGGTCGCTGTATTAAAGCAACGGATTCTGGCTGAAGCGTCGTGGTCTCAGAATCGATAGGTGTGTGGGTCAGTAAGAGTGAATGTCTAAAAGCTGCTGTGTGAGTGAGAGTGAGTGAGTGAATGAGAACGAATAAATGAGTGAATAAGAGTAAGTGAGTAAGAGTAAGTGAGTAAGAGTGAATAAGTGAGTGAGTGTAGTGAGTGTACAACTTTGACTCCGCCGAATGAGCCATGACCCCCTTGTACAACATGTTGGAGCTTATATGGAGCCCCTAAGAGTGAGTGAGTGAGCGTGTGAATAAAAGTGAGTAGAGGGAGCGAGTGATTGATGAGCGATGATATCGACAGATAGTGTTGCTTCAATTGGATCCAAAATCGCGAAGGCAAGAAAAGCTTGATTAGAACTCGAGAAACTCGAGGCTCTGAAGGCTCTCGTATCGAAGCGTCTAGAGCTTAAGCGACGCGAACAAGAACGCAAGCACAGGAGGCAGAACTAGTGATCCAGCAGAAAAAAGCGCAGGATGAAGCGGCACTTGAGCAGCTTGAGCTGGAATTGGAACAGACAGTATTGGAAGAATCATTCCGTCTACGAGAAATTATAGTAGAAGGAGGAGGTCATTTGGCCTTTTAACGGCATACGACTGTGGTGGAGAACACCGGCGGAAAAAACGTGCCTGGTGTAATTTGGGTAAAGTGAAAGCAAATGCCATCGTAACCAGGGGTGGTCACAGTTTTACGGAAGAAGAGATGCTAATGAATTCATGTGAATATCACTCTCCCTTCTATGGCTTGGTGCAGATGTGGATGCTTAAGCGGTTATATCCACTAGATGTGTGCGATGTCCATTCGATCATTGATGACTGCTTACTGGACACGTATGTGGAAAGGTGATGACGCCGATAACCACAGATCTGAGGACAGATGTAGTATTTGCCACAAACATCCTGCCCTCCGCAGAAATAACTATTTCTGGACTTCGATGAGTACTGTATGTCGCTCCACCGGAACTCGTAGACATGGAAAGAAAGAATAGACCCGGTAGGCCCTTCCTACTGCTTGTAAATTATTGGACAGGTCCTCACCTGGACCCTCCGAATCGAGAGCCTTGTAAAGTGCATGTTTCAATGCCTAATGATGATGATGATTGTGGCTACGGTTGTAGCGCCTTCCGTAAGTCATCCGAACCGTCGTAGATGTTAAGCCCCAAAGTTACATCTTCTTCTTCTTCTTCTTATCTTATCTTATCTTATCTTATCTTATCTTATTCTTATTTCTTATCTTATCTATATCTTATATATATACATAAAAATGAATTTCTGTCTGTCTGAACCTTATAGACTCCGAAACTACTAAACCGATCGGCGTGAAAATTTGTATGCAGAGGTTTTTGGGGCCGGGGAAGGTTCTTAAGATGGTTCGAGACACCTCCCTCCTTTGGAAGGGGAGCTCCCATACAAATGAAATATAAATTTCTGCATAACTCGAGAACTAATCAGAGAATAAATCAATTTTAGGCAACACGAAGTTTGTCGGGCCTGCTAGTGGAATAATGAAAAGACCCGGTAGCTGGCTTCTAATTGGTAAATGGTATTGGAAAAGTGCTTACCTGTACGTCCTTACCAAGACCCAAAGGGCCTTGAATTATAGTTTCCAGCTTGACGAATCTGTTGCACAGCTATAGGAACGATGACGGTGCTCCTTAAGAAAACCTCTAGCTCGATTGTGATGCTGCGGATGCAGCTGATTGATCGTCGACCGTTGCCGGAATTGGCAAAATACAAATTTTCGCCGTGGGTCGAGTTAGCAAACCGGACGTGGTTTGCAGAGTAACCACTCGAACTACTCCATCCTTCCCTGGATGCAGCTCCTTGATACGTGCAATAGGCCAACGCATTGGCGGCTGGTTCTCATCAACGATGATGACAAGCTGATTCTCATTCAGCTGAACGGATTGTTTCAGCCACTTACTTCGAGGCTCCAGAGGATGTAGGTACTCCACATGCCAACGTTTCCAAACATCTTAGAATAATTTCTGGATTTGCTGCCACGAGTAGCCGATTGGTTGGCATTGATGCATAGTCGCTATCTGGGACGGATTGAAGCGATGAACGGATGAGGAAATGACCCGGAGTGAGAGCCTGAAGGTCCGACGGGTCGTCGGAGAGCTTCGTTAGAGGGCGTGAGTTGAGACAAGCTTCTATCTGAACGAGATGATAAGTTGCGATCTCCTAAAACTCTGATCAAATGTTTCAAGACCGAGTTGAATATCGCTTCCCATAAACCTCCAAAGTGCACGCGGCGGGTTGAAATGTCAGCGAACTCCGTTATTAGAGCATTCACTGGCGAACGATTGTCGGAACGATTCGGCGCGTGCAATATAAATAAACTAGTTTATTTGTGGACGCTGTAGCGCCCGTGGCAAGTGTTTTTTCAATCAAAATTTTCAACGTCTGTTGTCTGTGATTTTTTCATCAAATGCTGTGTCTGGTTGTCTAAGGTTGTCACTTGTTTTGTTTTCTGCATCTGATAGTAAAAAAGAATTGGAGTGTTAAATATTTTATTTTTTGTGAGAATTTCTCCGCGTGCTGCGTCTGGTTGGCTAGTCACCGGACAGACAAACAGGGCTATTATATATATTATTATAAATAAATAAATAAATGCACGGCTTTCGTGCTGAAGCAAATGAATACAACGACGTAAGCTTTTGGTGGCGAATCTCTACGGTGACGAGGTTTAAGGTAGATTGGTCCCCAGAAATCAATACCGACGATGGAAAACGGGCGAGAGGCGGTAGCTTGTTGTACTGGAAGTTCAGCCATGAACTGCTCTACGACTTTTAGTTTTGCTCTGAAGCATGTGACGCAACGATGGACGACGCGCCGAATAACGTTTCTGTCTCCCAGAATCCAGTATCGCAGACGAATAGTGTTCATAAGAAGTTGTGTCGCTGCGTTAAGCAAACGCTCGTGTTGGCATCGAACGAGAAGTGATGAAAACGGATGTGAACCTGGGAGCACACGGGTAAAAATCCGTTCCCATAAATGAGAAAATAATTCATGATTCCATGAGTCCGTCGTGTTTTCATGCTATGAAAATACACCATGAATATAAATCATGATTTCATGATTTATTTTCGCGTAACGCAACCAATGCGTTACAATTTGATTGTTAAGATCGACAGAATAAAAAGTGCAACAGGGGATTTGAACTCGAGTACACTGAGCGAGAGTCCTGCGTGCTACCACTCAGCCGTTCTTATTTCTTGGAAATGGAGTGTTCGAAGTATAACCGGTTATGCATACTGCCGACTGATGAGGATTGCCTAGTACCATGAATAATATTCCTGAAATCATGACTTATAATCATGGTTTCATGAACTGACCTGATTCATGATTTCATAATTTTTTATGCATGCCTGTGGGTATGCATTTGTTTCCGTGCAGAGTTTGGTGACAGGAATCGTAGGATTGTGCAGAGCGACCAATTCGCCCACCGATACGAAGAACGCCATCGGAATAGATCAACTGGTTGAACCAACATAGCCGTGAGCAAGATGAATACACCACTAGGTGTTCCAATCTGTCAAATTCACGATTCAGCCATCTTGGATTCTAGTATGGGAGAGCCAGCCGGTTTGTTTATGTTTTGCACTGAAAATGAATTTTTCACCCCCGCCTTCTTCTCTTCCATAAATTGGGCAGGTTGAAACACCTAGCTGTGTATTCATCTTGGCCGTGAGCATGATGACTGCTGTGCTTCAACTGCCTTCAGCTCTGTCGGAAATGAATCCTTCTGTACTAGCCGTATCAATGCTAGCTTCGCACTCTGTAGTTCAACTGTAGCTAATGGCGAAGAAACAACTCGTTCGGTCCTTGGTAGCCGTAAAATAGCAAAATAACGTCGCCAGTATGCGGTTATGCGAAGCCCTTCCCCTCGGATATGTTACCTTGCCGCGGTGGGTCGGCTTACGCCATTAGCACTGAGATGGCAACCAAAGACATATCCTGTCATGGTGGTATCACATGTTCACTGTTTTTGTTTGGTGCCGTGTCACATATAATCTGACATTGACGCACTGATTCCACGTATGTGATCCAACGGATATCGTATTTTGAAGCATTGAATGGTTGTGCAGACAGGCGGAGGCTTTTCTCATCAGTGACAATGATGAGAGATCTCTTCATTTCGGTAATGCTTTTCTGAGGCGTACCCTGATGATGATGAGTCGTAGCCACGCTTACACTTAGCTAGCTAGGCATTTATTGATACACAAGATACACAAGTATTCAAGACATTCGTAGGGAAATGACTACTGGATTCACTGAGTAGAAGTTTTTTTGAAACTAGGAACGTGGTGCCAGTTTTATTTTGTTATGTCTCACTTCGAAGAACCATAATAAAAAATACCACACATTATAATGATGGTATATGAACAATCTTATGACGGCTTCATTCTCGATAATTTTTACTAATAGTAGGGAATAGGCGTGATGAAGCTTTACTTTGCCACCGAAAAGTGAATCCTATAGCTGATCATTAGTACATTATAGATATTGACAGTTTAGAAACGATTAAGCTACTTATTAGAACATAATAATAGTCTTAGACTACCTTGACAAAGGAATAACAGTAAAATAGACTAAATGCACGAACAGTTTCCACTTTATACAAGACATAACTAACATTGTGTTTGATAGTATTGACAAAGAACGAAAACCATTAAGAACCAATAACTTAGGTAAACAAAGTAATTCGAGGAACGCATACTTCATACCTTCTGACCATAAAGACAAAAATGACATCGTACATATCAATCTATATAATTAAGAATGAGATAATGGGAGAGAATATCTATTCAAGTTGTACAACATATAATGTCTTTTGAGCCAGTTCAACAGTGTCTTAATGGACGACATGATCCTTGTACGGCTGGAAAACTGCTTCAAAAGTTATTAACTTGCCATTTTTTATAAATCGGGGGTTGAACACTTCCTTATATTTGATAAAAAAAAAACTTCCGGCTCAGTTTCTACGATGAAGCATTGGGCAACATGTTCCATGTGAGTCGGATAAACTGCTTCGGTCGATTTTGAGCGCGGACAATGACAGTACACGTCTAAATAGCATAAAAACTGGCTAAATAATTTGACTCGACAAAAAAATGACAAAAATTACTTTATACTATTACGATGTTAGTTAGCATGAGACCTCTCTGACTATTTATGAACGTAATTCCCTCTGATTCAGTTGCAACAGCGTCTTCTTGGACGACATGTTCCGTGTACGGCTGGCAAACTGCTTCGAAAGGAATTATCCTACGATATCAACAAAGGCCTGGTGCAGAGGTTTCTACTCTATACAGAGTCCCGCCAGTAAAACTTGTGTGACGATTTTCTTGTTTCTTTGAAAGCTTCCTGATCGATATCGCCATCTACTATGAATCCAGGAATTCTTTTGGTAATTCCTTCAAAAACTTCAGGAATTTTACCGAAAGTTCCTATATGAGTGCTTCAGGATGTTTGCTCAGGGAATCCCCAAAAAGTCCTGTAACTTCTTAAATAATTACTCATTACAATTTCTCCTAAAATTCTCTCTGGAGTTCCTCCAAAAACTCCTCCAAGAACACTTGATGAATTACTTCGCATACTCTACAGAAATTACCACGAGGGCTCTTAAGATATTTCTTCTGAGTTCCTTCCGAAATTCATATGGAATTCCACTACACCCACCTCCCTGGAATTCTTCCGGAAAGTTGTCTAGGAATTCTTGAAGAACTTCTTATGGAAATTAAATGGCGAAATCTAGATCTAGAAACCGCGCATTTCTCTGGTAATTCTTCAAGAAATTCCTACCCCAAAATACCTCCAAGGATTCTTCCGAGAAGTTGTTCACAAATAAACTATCCTGGAAATGAATTTCCCGGAAGTTTATTTAAGAATTCTTCCAAGAAGTTCCAAGAACTCCTCCACAAATTCTTCCAAGAACCTCCCCGGCAATTGCCACGGAAACTTCTGAAGAATTTGCCCAGAAAATCCTACATTTCGGAAATTTACTGGAAAATCTTTTGACATATCATTAGGAAATTACTTCGTAAATTCTCCTGCTTTTTTCTTCAGAGACTTCTTTAGAAATCCCCCAAGAATTCTCTCAAAAATACCTACAAGAATATCCGTGAAACATCTTCCAGAAATATCTCTATATGCTCCCCTTGGAAATTTCTCTTGAAAATTCCTCAAGCAACTGCTCCGAGAAATTCCTCCTTCATGATCAATTCACGACGGAAGTTTTCTGAGAATAACCGAAGGAGTTCATAAAAGATTTTGATAATCAAATCATGAAGTATTTATTGCAGAAATTTGCAAAGAAATTCCTGGTTTAATATTCAGGAGAAATTTTGATATAAATTCTTGAATGAATTTCGTATGGATTTCCCGATGGACCTACAAGAAAATTTTTTGAAGAAATTCCTCAAACTGTTTCTTTAGAAATTCTAGAAGTAGACGTTTTAGTTCATGAATTAGTATTAAAGAAAAAGATTGTCGAGTTTCCAAATAATTTTGAAATGAAATTCTGAAATATTTTCAGACCGAAATAATTTAGTACGTACTGCCGAAGTTCTAGGAGCAATTCTTTGAATTCCTGAAGAACAATTCCATTATTTTCTGAATAATTAAATGTCAGGTACATTTTGTTTAAACAAATATTGTTTTGTTTGACCGAGCATATGGTATACAACAAGTGGTTCCCCAATAAACGATTCAGGCTGAATAAGCAGCTTTTTTAGCTTAAAAAGACTAATTTAAATTATATAAGCCCTTCATCAGTTTTCCATTTTGTTTGACTTTATTGGACATAAAAATAAATGCTGCATAATTGTAAAGAAGATAATCTGTCATATGAACTTGGCTAAAAATATTTTTTTCTGACAGCAGCTGCGCGGCGGCGCACAGATCTAATTCCTTGGTCTTTTGTAGCAATGAGTGTCGAACTAATTTTCCTCCCCTTTTCCTAATTGACTGTGAGGGCGTGGCCGGCATCGTTATTGATCTTGAATCAAAGAAACTCCGAAACATGTACAGTGAGAATAGCTTTCTAGTCCCAAGAAGACTATTCAATTGGTAAATATTTTTTATTTCACGGCCAATCACGACTTGCAACTACGATATGTACAGTCAATCAAGCTAAGCTAAGCTGTCATAAGGGTCGTAATCTGAATATGTCATAATAGAGAGTAAACTGATACACTATTACATGGTAAGCTTGAAAGTTACAAAAAGTTAAAAAAAATCCAACTTCTTTACTTTTTGTAAGGAAAGGTGGCCGGTTGCCGGCACTGGTCGGGTATCGGCACCCCGACGTAACTTTTGACAGATAACAGATATGGGCATACGAAAATTATTTTGAGCTTTTAGTTTTAGTTTAGCTTCAATTTACGTTCTACTTGTACCAACTACCGATCCAAACAAATGCCTATGTTTCATTTAACAAAGAGAACTAGTCGAGAGTCAAGTACGAGACATTGAAGACGGCCTTACTGTTGAGGTCGAAATACGTATCTGTCAAGGTACAATTAAGTGGTGGAATTAAATGGGATTGTACAAACTCGTCTTATGACAAGGGAAAGGAAAGGGAACTATTCAGAAGTTTTTTTTCGGTCATTTGCTTAGTGTTACAAAACGAAAAGGTAAATTTATTGGGGTAACGGTACCAATAGTGGAGGTATTAGTAGATCTACAAAAGAAAATATTTTTTAAAAATAGATAATTATGGGAAATTTACTGTTTTATAATCTTAGTCAATAGATAAACTAATAAATTTGCTAACAAAAATGAAATAAATGTCATTTAACATCAGCAATTACCAAATTTTGCTTGCACCACTATGGGTACACTGTTCCTTTAGTGGCGGTAAAAATTAATTTTGGTTCCCATAGTGGTGCTATCCATTGGTTTCTTATGAGACTCGCCACTATTGGTACAGTTGCACCACTATAGGTGCAAGGGAGTCAATTTTGTTAAGAAAAATCGTTGTTTTCAATAGTTTTTCAAGCGAAATCTTAAGGTAAGTTGCATTCAACAGGATATTTAAAGCACGACGCATCAACTGAAACTATCGTAAAGTCTATAAATATGATAAATCTCATTAAAACCCCACTACCTCCACTATTGGTGCTACCTCCACTAAGGGTACGGTTACCCTATGCGTTTACAAAGCAAACTTTCTCTGATTTAACGTCATCGTATCGTTTGCAATTAATCTTTTCAAAATAGTTGCTAATTTCTGTAATCGGCACCCAAACATGGTCGGTTGTAGGCAACCCATTTTCCAAGGGAGATATAAAGACAAATCAAAGTTCATTGCCTAATTTCAGGTTATTAACCACGTTGTGAGCGAAAGTAGCAATTTTTGACAGCTCAATTAAATATGTATAATGTACTTAAATGTTAATAATTTCATCGTCATTCACATACAGTCAAACCTCCATGAGTCGATATTCCACGACTCGATATCGACTCATGGAAGCAAATTATACCATATTAAAAACATATTTTCTGGGTCACTGTAATGGTCGCATCAAACAGGTTTCCAAAGATTTTCTATTCTATATCTCGACATTTTCATGTGTCGATGATCCCTTCAATAGCGACTCATGGAAGTTTGACTGTAATAAATTTTTAATGTTTTTTTGGGGTGCTAACAACCCATAAACCAAATTCCTTCACCAGTTTTAGCTTATGCATATATGCATATCCATAGGTATGCAAATGTCACCACTTCGATAAGAAAATTATTTTGAGCTTTTAGTGGAATGTCTTCACAATCACCAGTTCGTTCAATTGCGCGAAAGTTATGAACCAAGAACAAAAGGGTGCCGACAGTCGACCACCTTCTCATAAGTCTTCAACAGTTAAAACAATAATAAACCAAATTCACAAAAAAACAATAAAACAACCTAAAACACTAAAAAATCAAACAATGGGATCGGATTTTCCGTCGAATGCAACTTATTGTGAGTAAATCAGACTATACAGAGTTTCAGAATTGATTGCCCACAACCGGAAAAATGCAATGCTGTAAAAAATTACCAGCAAATTTTTCGACATGAACATTTCCATTGGACAGATATAAGATCACGAAATGAAATAAATTACCTGCAAAAACTGATGAATATATGTTGTCAACTGTAGCTACTATGCATGCGCGTCTGTTCGCTCCGGTATCAGCAATAAAACATCGTGCAGACATTTCGCATAAAAGACAATCGTCAAATTCACTATAAATTATCACTGTTGTAAGCTAAACAGGGACATCCACAACCGAGTAATGTCCACAATCGAGTAACTTCCCCTTACCTATACATTTCTGAAACCTATACAATGCCATGGAGTGATATTTCTATCTCATATCATCCAATAGAAGCAAACCATTAAAACGAAACTACATTTCACGATAACCTCAATTACTGTTAGTAACCTATGATGCCTTTGGTTTGGAGTAAAGCACACCTATTTCCAGTGTACTGATTTGCTAATTTTGCTTTGAGCCGAAAAATGCGCGACAAGTGAGGAAGTCTGGTATGGAATTATCGATCGGCAGCACTTTCTCGAGCCAGTCACCTTCAACATGAGTTGGGAATACCGTAGCTAAGGTAGACCAAATTGTTGTCTAACACATCCTGCCATCGTCTCTGCTCTGTGCATTGTTGCTGGTGTTTGCAAATGAGTAGGTGGGCTCAATACATCACATTAGAAAAGCCAGTATGCGTTGCGCACTTTGGTAGGGTCAACGCCAAGAAACCCAGTCCACAATGTCTTGCTACCACCATCAAACTGGAGCAGATTGTAGAAAGAGAATTGGTCTCTTCCTATGGGCCTTGAAGTGGTCTCGTGCCACCAAACTATAATTATAATCGCGAGCGAATGTGGCCAAACGCTCAACATGAATTTGTATCACTTGCTGTAGAGGATCTCTAACGGATTCCAGCCTCGATTCCCACGAACCCAGCTCGAGTCCGGAAAATAAATAACCGTTACATCAAGAAATTTTATTAATATTCCGTAAAATTATCATAAATTTAGTCCCATTTTTTATGGCGTCACCTTTCGCTCGCTCATTCGTTCGGCAAGGATCCACCACTCGCTAGTCAGGATGAGTAATGCGCTGATTCATTACACTCAACCGATCCATCCCAGTAGCGGTGCATTACCGAATAAAAAACATCCATCTCTCAGTGCTACTCTACCTGACCGATTCCCTTTCAGCTTCAGCATATCATTAGGCAGCGCAGTCGATGCATAATGAGTGTATCATCGTCTTGTTTCTGCCAACCCGGGGTAACAGAGTTATCTTCCAGGGGTCAAAAGGATTACGGTTTCCATGGAGGGAAACATTCCAGAGCATATTTCCTATATCCAGGCAGCGTGAGGAATTTGTCTCGTCATCGAAGAAACACAGCCATAGACCAACCTCACACGGATGATCAGCCATGGGGAAATTAATTAGTCGTCATCCTGAAACCGGATTGCTTCGGCCTATGAACAATAATTTAGATAGGAAGATGCCATCTCCACGGCTATGCCTGTGATCCCGAATGCGTAAATATTTTTAACCTTCCTTGATTTTGGAGAATCTGTCACACGGACGGGGAGTTTTTTGTGCGTATTCATCTTCTTTTGAATTGGTAATGAGCCTACCTACGGTTGGTTGCTGGTCGGTTGTGACGGTTGCTCTTCAAATTGTAATAATATTGTGCAGATAGTTTGGTGTGCACGGTGCAGGATTATGTCGTTGGTAGGTTGCGGAACAAGTTTTTCCGGGTGTCAGATTTGTGGGATAGAGTAGCAGAGCAGAACAACATGTTGCGCGTTCTAATTCATCCCGAGTGACAGTGCCGTAGTGAGGTTGTTTATGCTATGTTTTAGACGATTAGACGACAAGAAGGTTTATGTTTTTTGATAGTTACTTGATAATTAAATAGATCAACAATATACAGGAAACGTGATTGGAAAAAATACAAGGTGAGAGAAGCAGTGAATTAAACATGAATACATATAAGTTGTTGTTTTATTATTATAATGTATTAACAGAAATGGTAGAAGCCTAGAAAATAATACTAATTGATTGTAAACATATTGAGGCATGAATAGAATATAGATAGACGAATCACATAGGATACAATAATTGACTGTTATCCAAGAGACAACGGTTCGGAACTAATATAACCAAGCAACGGGTACAAGTCGAGTAAAATAAAAGGAAAATACGAATAAATTGAAATGATGAATTGATTGTAAAGAGAAAAACCCTGATTGATTCAACTAGTGGTGTTGGTGTCCTTTTTGTGCATTAAATAAACTAAAAAATTGGAGTGATTTTTTTAGCGTGTTTTCTTGATAAAAATCGTATTTTGACTATAACTTTTCATAACATAGGCTATCTGGCAGAACAGAAGATGAAGAAAAATTGGAAGAAAAGAAAAACGGATGATAAGCACTCAACCCTAAATCCTCATCCTTATTACTGCACTGCCGTTTGTTCAAGGTTGTTCATACACCCCTGAACTATAGGATGAACCCGTCCGAGCTGAATACGAAGCGGCTCAGGTTAGTCATGACATTCAAGGTGGATGGCAGCGGAACAAAAAAAAAGCAGCATTGGAATAAATTGAAAACCACTCTCAATATTTTTAATAGTAATGAGGGGTAGAGTTCGTTGGAAAATTTCAATCTCAAATAGGGGTTGCCGGCGCAATGCTTCCTCGAACAATTCCAAATAGCAACAACATCAACCTGAAATCAGAGATTGGTGAACAATGACGCGCGAACACAGTAGGGAGATGGAATAGCGTTCCGTCAGTCAGGCCCGGGAAAATGTCTAAATGAGAGGGCTGAACGTTGCATATGTGGATGTGGACAGGATGAGCACCCGGTCATAAAATCTGTATCACAGTCGACGAATCTCGTTTTGGTTCCTGTTTGCTCGTGTTGTTTTTGCCGATGATTCGGTTCCGGTGGGATGCTGCAGGATTCCCTCGCTTTTCAGCACATTGCACACCTTTGCGTCAGAAATCCAGTCGGGCAGGACCTGCTTTGCAACATCGAGCACAAATGAGGCGGAGGGAAAACACCAACAGGAAAAGGTGTTCGTCCGACCAGGTTGATCGGCATCCCCATCGTTTTTTTTCTGTAAAGCAAGGCCAGCAAGCAGTGAACCATTGTTCTCACCACCAGCAGATTTGAGGTCTGTCGGAAACGACGGTTACAAATTTGAAGAGCGCTCCATCTGTCACAAAATTAATCATCCTTCACCTCGTAGCCCGGCCAGAATCCCTACTGGTTTCAATTCGATTCGTGGCATCAACACCATCGAGATGATATCACACTCCATAAATAACACAACACCACCCAAAGCAGTGAGCGCCAAGGAGAATTCATGAAATTGAATTTCGAAACCTGCAATTTTGCAATAAGACCTTAACATTAATCTTCGCAACCAACTCGGTAGGTGCCTATCGCCAAGTACAGTGCGCCGAGTGCGGGCGTAGTTCGGTATTGCACTGTGGTCATACCCAACGCCAATTGCAATAAATAGCGGTGCACAGAAGCCCCACAGCTAAACAGTCGTCGTTATCAGAATTTTATTAAATATAATCAAACACCCTCTCTCGCGCGCGGGTGTTACCAAATCAAAGCTCGGCCTGGCGCACTCACGCTTAGTTCCCACTTGCCTAGCGGTGAGTCAATGTCGGGTAGGCAGTTCAAACAAACGAGCTTCGTCTGCGGCCAGGAGCTATTGGCGTGGTCCACCCTTCTTTCAACGGCGGTGGTGACCATGGGAAACGAATCCGTTGGAGCACGTAGGGTTGGTACCAGTTGCACCTGTGTACATGGGCCGCGATCAGCGAAGACTTTCTTAAATTTTACGACGGTTTGCTGCAGTAGGTCTGAGGAAAAATGCATATTGTTGGAAAGAACGAATTTGTTGATAAGAAAATTATTTTGAGCTTTTTAGTGGAATGTTTTCACCTGTCATAAGACGAGTTTATACAATCCCATTGAATTCCACCACTTAATTGTATCTTGACAGATACGTGTTTCGACCTCAACAGTAAGGCCGTCTTCAGTGTCTCGTAATTGACTCGACTTCATTTACGAGTCAATTACGAGACACTGAAGACGGCCTTACTGTTGAGGTCGAAACACGTATCTGTCAAGATACAATTAAGTGGTGGAATTCAATGGGATTGTATAAACTCGTCTTATGACAGACGAATTTGTTATTTAAGTTATTTCTTGTGCGGCATATTATACAAAACAAGACTTGAATAATCCTCTTACTGGTATTGGTGTCTTTTTTGTGCGTTGGGGAAGAGGCCTCAAAACGCCTCCCCGAGGCAAAACGCCTTTTGTGGTTTCCCTCATATTTACCGTCATTGAAATGGCCCTAACAAAACTAGATCTATAATTATGTAGGTTAGTCGAAAAAAGTCTCAAAATAGTGTATGGGAAGGTCGGAGAAACCGTAAATTTCCACATTTTGAAGAAACATCTAACATTTTGACGAGGCAAAACGCCCTAGTGGCACTAACCTACAATGTACTTGCGTCTCCACGCACTATCCACACCAGAATGCTGATTAGCCGACGCGTGGTGCTTTGTTCCCTAGGAACTGCCAGCTAAAAGGCGCTTTGCCTCATGAGTTTTCCGGCAACAGAATATCACCAGATTTGAGATTTTTGACAATTTTTGAATGGAAGACAATAAAGCAATGTTTGCTTAGCTAGGACATATTGTATGAGAAAAATATTAAAAAAGAACTATAATTTGATCAATGTGATAAATAAGTGGGCGTGAATTCACTACATCAGCGCCTTATCATACACACAATAGTCATTATGGTCGGCTGGTGCGGCTAGAAACACCATGAAAGTTTGTAGACTTCGTGGCCGTGTGGTTTGCGACTTCAATAGTCTAGACCAGCGGTTCTCAACCTAAGATACAAACCCTCGGTGGCTCCAGGGAGTTTCTCAGACAAAAATGCATTATGTCGGATGTATTCCAACTCCAATAAAAACTTATCAATGAAGTATTGGTAATTTTAAGAAGCACGATAGTCTCTTTTCAAGAGACTTGGAAGTCTCCTTTTAAGAAGCTTGGAAGCTTTCTTTGAAGAGGTTCGGAAGCCTTTGATCAAAAGGCTCGGAAGCCTCCTTCCAAGAAGCTCCGAAACCTCCCTTCAAGAGGCTAGAAAGCCTCCTTTCAAGATGCTTGGGAGCTTCCTCATAAGAGGCTCAGAAGCCACCCTTCAAGAGGCTCAGGGGTCTCCTTTCAAGAGTCTCTAGACCCTTTTTTCAAGAGGTTTGGGAGCCTGCTTTCAAAACGGTCAGAGGGTTGTTTTCAAAAGGCTCGGGAGCCTTCTTTCAATAGGTTCAAGAGCCTCGTTCCAAGAGACTCGGATCCACCTTTCGAAAGGCTCGAAAACCTCCTTCCCCTTGGAAGGATAAGATGCTGTAGAGCTTCCTTATAGCAAGCTCAGAAGCCTCATTCCAAGAGGCTCGGAAGCCTCCTTTCAAGAGGCTCGGAAGCCTCCTTTCAAGAGGCTCGGAAGCCTCCTTTCAAGAGGCTCGGAAGCCTCCTTTCAAGAGGCTGGGAAGCCTCCTTTCAAGAGGCTGGGAAGCCTCCTTTCAAGAGGCTGGGAAGCCTCCTTTCAAGAGGCTGGGAAGCCTCCTTTCAAGAGGCTGGGAAGCCTCCTTTCAAGAGGCTGGAAAGCCTCCTTTCAAGAGGCTGGGAAGCCTCCTTTCAAGAGGCTGGGAAGCCTCCTTTCAAGAGGCTGGGAAGCCTCCTTTCAAGAGGCTCGGAAGCCTCCTTTCAAGATGCTCAAAAGCCTTCTTTCAAGATGCTTGGAAGCCTCCTTTCAAGAGACTCAGAAGCCTCTTTTCATGAAGCTCGAAAGCCTCCTTTCAAGATGCACGGAAGCCTCCTTTCAAAAATCTCGGAAGCCTCCTTCAAGAGGCTCGAAAGCCTACTTTCAAGAGGCTCAGAAGCCTCCTTTCAAGAGGCTCGGAAGCCTCATTTCAAGAGGCTCGGAATCCTTCTTTCAAGAGCTCAGGCCTCCTTTCAAGAGACTCGGAAGACTCCTTCCAAGAGGCACTGAAGCCTCCTTTCAAGAGACTAGGAAGCCTCCTTTCAAGAGGCTCAGCCTACTTCAAGAGGCCTGAAAGCCTCCTTTCAAGAGGCCTGAAAGCCTCCTTTCAAGAGGCCTGAAAGCCTCCTTTCAAGAGGCTCGGAAGCCTCCTTTCAAGAGGCCCGGAAGCCTCCTTTCAAGAGGCTCGGAAGCCTCCTTTCAAGAGGCCTGGAAGCCTCCTTTCAAGAGGCTCGAAGCCTCCTTTCAAGAGGCCTGGAAGCCTCCTTTCAAGAGGCTCAGGAAGCCTCCTTTCAAGAGGCTCGGAAGCCTCCTTTCAAGAGGCTTGGAAGCCTCCTTTCAAGAGGCTCGGAAGCCTCCTTTCAAGAGGCTCGGAAGCCTCCTTTCAAGAGGCTGGGAAGCCTCCTTTCAAGAGGCTGGGAAGCCTCCTTTCAAGAGGCTCGGAAGCCTCCTTTCAAGAGGCTCGGAAGCCTCCTTTCAAGAGGCTCGGAAGCCTTCTTTCAAGAGGCTCGGAAGCCTCCTTTTAAGAGGCTCGGAAGCCTGCTTTCGAAAGGTTAGGAAGCCTTCTTTCAAGAGGCTCGGAAGCCTGCTTTCAAGAGGCTCGGAAGCCTCCTTTCAAGAGACTCGGAAGCCTCCTTTCAAGAGGCTCGAAAGCCTCCTCTCAAGAGGCTCGAAAGCCTCCTCTCAAGAGGCTCGGAAGCCTCCTTTCAAGAGGCTCGGAAGCCTCCTTTCAAGAGGCTCGGAAGCCTCCTTTCAAGAGGCTCGGAAGCCTCCTTTCAAGAGGCTCGGAAGCCTCCTTTCAAGAGGCTCGGAAGCCTCCTTTCAAGAGGCTCGGAAGCCTCCTTTCAAGAGGCTCGGAAGCCTCCTTTCAAGAGGCTCGGAAGCCTCCTTTCAAGAGGTTCGAAAGCCCCCTTTCAAGAGGCTCGGAAGCCCCCTTTCAAGAGGCTCGGAAGCCTCCTTTCAAGAGGCTCGGAAGCCTCCTTTCAAGAGCCTCGGAAGCCTTCTTTCAAAAGGTTAGGAAGCCTTCTTTCAAGAGGCTCGGAAGCCTCCTTTCAAGAGGCTCGGAAGCCTCCTTTCAAGAGGCTCGGAAGCCTGCTTTCAAAAGGCTCGGAAGCCTGCTTTCAAAAGGCTCGGAAGCCTCCTTTCAAGAGGCTCGGAAGCCTCCTTTCAAGAGGCTCGGAAGCCTCCTTTCAAGAGGCTCGGAAGCCTCCTTTCAAGAGGCTCGGAAGCCTTCTTTCAAGAGGCTCGGAAGCCTCCTTTTAAGAGGCTCGGAAGCCTGCTTTCAAAAGGTTAGGAAGCCTCCTTTCAAGAGGCTCGGAAGCCTCCTTTTAAGAGGCTCGGAAGCCTGCTTTCAAAAGGCTCGGAAGCCTGCTTTCAAAAGGCTCGGAAGCCTTCTTTCAAGAGGCTCGGAAGCCTTATTTCAAGAGGCTCGGAAGCCTGCTTTCAAAAGGCTCGGAAGCCTGCTTTCAAAAGGCTCGGAAGCCTGCTTTCAAACGGCTCGGAAGCCTTCTTTCAAGAGGCTCGGAAGCCTCCTTTCAAGAGGCTCGGAAGCCTGCTTTCAAAAGGTTAGGAAGCCTTCCTTCAAGAGGCTCGGAAGCCTCCTTTTAAGAGGCTCGGAAGCCTGCTTTCAAAAGGCTCGGAAGCCTGCTTTCAAAAGGCTCGGAAGCCTGCTTTCAAAAGGCTCGGAAGCCTCCTTTCAAGAGGCTCGGAAGCCTTCTTTCAAGAGGCCCGGAAGCCTGCCTTCAAGAGGCTCGGAAGCCTCCTTTCAAGAGGCTCGAAGCCTCCTTTCAAGAGGCTCAGGAAGCCTCCTTTCAAGAGGCTCGGAAGCCTCCTTTCAAGAGGCTCGGAAGCCTCCTTTCAAGAGGCTCGAACGCCTCCTTTCAAGAGGCTCGGAAGCCTCCTTTCAAGAGGCTCGGAAGCCTCCTTTCAAGAGGCTCGGAAGCCTCCTTTCAAGAGGCTCGGAAGCCTCCTTTCAAGAGGCTCGGAAGCCTCCTTTCAAGAGGCTCGGAAGCCTCTTTTTAAGAGGCTCGGAAGCCTGCTTTCAAAAGGCTCGGAAGCCTGCTTTCAAAAGGCTCGGAAGCCTGCTTTCAAAAGGCTCGGAAGCCTGCTTTCAAAAGGCTCGGAAGCCTTCTTTCAAGAGGCTTGGAAGCCTTATTTCAAGAGGCTCGGAAGCCTGCTTTCAAGAGGCTCGGAAGCCTCCTTTCAAGAGGCTCGGAAGCCTCCTTTCAAGAGGCTCAGGCCTCCTTTCAAGAGGCCTGGAAGCCTCCTTTCAAGAGGCTCAGAAGCCTCCTTTCAAGAGGCTCAGAAGCCTCCTTACAAGAGGCCAGGCAGCCTCCTTTCAAGAGGCTCGGAAGCCTCCTTTCAAGAGGCTCGGGAGCCTCCTTTCAAGAGGCTCGGAAGCCTCCTTTCAAGAGGCTCGGAAGCCTCCTTTCAAGAGGCTCGGAAGCCTCCTTTCAAGAGGCTCAGAAGCCTCCTTTAAATAGGCTCAGGAAGCCTCCTTTCAAGAGGCCCAGCCTCCTTTCAAGAGGCTGGAAGCCTCCTTCAAGAGGCTCGGAAGCCTCCTTTCAAGAGGCTCAGAAGCCTCCTTTCAAGAGGCCTGGAAGCCTCCTTTCAAGAAGCCTGGAAGCCTCCTTTCAAGAGGCTCGGAAGCCTCCTTTCAAGAGACTTGGAAGCCTCCTTTCAAGAGGCTCGGAAGCCTCCTTTTAAGAGGGTCGGAAGCCTCCTTTCAAGAGCCTCTGGAAGCCTTCTTTCAAGAGGCTCGGAAGCCTCCTTTCAAGAGGCTCGGAAGCCTCCTTTCAAGAGGCTCGGAAGCCTCCTTTCAAGAGGCTCGGAAGCCTCCTTTCAAGAGGCTCGGAAGCCTCCTTTCAAGAGGCTCGGAAGCCTCCTTTCAAGATGCTCGGAAGACTCCTTTCAAGAGGCTCGGAAGCCTCCTTTCAAGAGGCTCGGAAGCCTCCTTTCAAGAAATAACGGAATAACGCTTATTTTCTTTACCGGCGATAAAAATAGGGGGTACCTCATTGATTGCAAAGGAACGAATGGTACCGCTCAAGAAAAAGGTTGAGAATCGCTGGTCTAGACGCATGTGCCATGGAGTGTGGGTTCGATTCCCGCTTCGGTAAGGAGGAAACTTTTCGTGATTGAAAAACTGTCCACTGGGTGTTATATGTCCTGTCCGTTGTCTCATGCTAGGTGTTAAGTGTTCAGTCTGTACGACCTCTAGTCGCAGACGGTCTTATTGTCTTTTTAGACCATTTGGTTCAAACTTCAAGACAATTTGGGGATCCTACAATACGCCAGGATTTAAGATGCAAATGAAAGTCAAATGTTGGGAGGACATGATTGGATTAATACCATGGCTGGGGATATCATGGAAGTCGTGTTTGAATTGGTAGACCATTCGATAAAAACTCCAGGGCAATTTGGAGATCCTACAATATCTCATACGCCAGAATTTGAGACGCAAATGAAAGATAAATGCTTAGAAGACATGATTGGGTTGATACTGCGGCTGGGAACATTATGCAAGTAGTTGATTCGGTAGTTGATTTAATTCGAACTACAGGACATTTCAAAGCTTCGTAAAGCTTTTCTTCCACTTTTTATTTGTGTGATTTTTTATGTTTTAAGTTCTTCACTCGTCGAGAGTACCGTGGCCAGGGGCACTTGGCAGGGGTAGGAGGTAGGATGGCCATCCCCAATTGTCTTGGTCCAATTGTCATTTTCTTCTGGTCATCCAAATTCAGAAAGGAAATTTAATTCCGAAAACGTTCAAATGTATTCGATCGTAGTTTCAAGAATACAGAACGTCGGAAGTTAAATTAAACAGAACGCTGGATATCAGCTCAGCTTGATTAAAAACAGCATATTTGTTCTTGCATTGCTGCAGTAAAAAAACAGGGAATTTATGACTAATCAGGTGAGGCGCTGAGGCGACAGTAATGGGATTGGGGAAGTGCGAGGTCCCCCAGCTGACCTTGTTGGAATCTGTGGTTCATGTTGCGAGGGACTTAGAACCCGGTTTGGGGTTTCCATGCTGCCCGATCACTGGAGGGGTGGGGACTTATAGCCTTGCGGTAACTAAGAAAAGCCCGAAAGCCTCTTCTTGCAGGAACTTACTCCCAACATCGACAAACATAATGTTCCACGGTGTTGCGAACATCGCAGACGTCCAAGGTTGTATGAAAGGAGTTCCCGTTGTAGTTATGCGAGACCCGCGTGTGTCCGGTTCGAAGCTGGGAGATGATTTGCTGTTCTTTAAGGTTAGGTAGGTCTGTCTATGCCGATGTGGTCCCCTTAATTTTCCGAAGGTATCCGGATGTTGTGGCAATCCAGGACCTTTCCCAGTTTTCTAGTACGGCTATCTTTATCCAGGTTTTTACGTCACCTATTGTAAAGCTGCTAACTGCTGTGTTTGAGAAGTTCAACCAGGAGCTGGGTCACTTGCAGTTCTTTAATAGGTTTTCTATAATGGGCCTCATATAATGTAGGCAGCAGTACAGCTTGCCCATCATCGCTGGTGTTATCCTTTTCAATAAAACTCAGGGTTTTTCAACTACTTGCCTCTAATATTTTATGCAATTTGAATATAATGCAATATTTCCTGATAATAACTTATTTGGTGCACGTTGTCCGTGGCAAATTTATGCTTTGGGATAATTTGAAATTCATTGAATATATAGACAATCCTTATTTCAAAAATCCATCTGACACCTCTGGCACTCTATTTAATATTCGATCCATTTGTCCAATTTTAGTTCAGTTCAGCAAAGGCTCAAGTCATAATTTTATTCGACGAAAGTCCATCACGATCGGTAAATCATGTCGCTGGAATTTAAAGAAAAACTCATTCCAAAGCGCCATCTAGCTTGTTATTAACAAATTGCGACCATGGAGGGCCGATTGGCATTACTGGTATGTTCTCTCGATGAAGTAACTTCCAGCTCACTCACTGAGTGCTATGTTATTACCTCCGGGGCAGTAACCTAAAAACAGTGGTAGCGATTTACCTTTGAACCAGCCAGCACCACCCAAAAGCAAAGCCACCAAAAGCGAACGGCTTTTCAATTATACTGTCTGCCGATCGAACAAGGCTCTGCTAATCGTCTCTATCCATAAAGGCTCGCAAAAATTCAACTGTGGCTGGGAAATATGGACGCTTTGCTTGGATGCGTGTTATCTAATTTATTACTCTGTCGGTGCGAAGGAATGTTCAGGCAACCACCACCGTTTGGGGTGGATTCATGCTAGCGATACGATTCAATTCATAATTAGAAGCCCCCAGGATATAGAAATCATGCCAGATGAGGCCGTTAGGAATCATAACGCTATCCAAATTCCGGATTCTTGTTCGTTTACTTGTTGTAAAAGACCTTTATAATGATTGGCACAGGTGGGGGTTGTTAGACTTTTTGCATGAACGACCCAATTCTACGACCTCGTTTGTAGCGATCGAACCCGTCAATCATCCACCGAAAATTACATTCCACTTGCATTGCAGTGATTCCAGTTCCGAAATCGACAGGAAATTTCGTGTTTACTTGACCCACAATGGAACTGTCGGCAGCACTATTAGCAAGTAACACCATCGGCATTGGCGAAGCTAGGTGCTGCTGTTTTTCTCAAATAAAAAAAAAACCTGTATGAGGTAATCAAAATAAATAGTACTAAAAATACATGAAATTACATACTTCATGAGTTAAACTGTTAAAAAAGCTAACATCCAATCTTTAATAATATTCCAGCATGATACACATGATGAAAGCAAAGCAAATTTGATTAATACCATGAGCAAATTCAAAAAATTTCTTATTTTTGAATTTTGTTTACCAAATCGAAGGACAAATTTCCTACCACTTCCTTTTATTCACAGTGGTCAGTGAGATTACAAATGGAACAGTTCCAGTGCAGAAAGGGATCTTGTTGAACTAACCCTCCTCCAAGCTACGCCAATGGTTACAGTACCGCCGAAACCAAAGGGATTTGCCCTTTAACGATTTTTGTCAAGTCTCTTCTGAAAAAAATGAACAACTGCTGCAGTTGCATGACGGGCCACAATGAGGTTGCGTAACCTTTAACCATAGACTGCGCGCCCCCAACTTTGCCGATGGTAGGTGTTCGAAATCAGTGTCTCTGTCGCCGGACCCGATCGATCCATCAAATCTTGTGTCGATCTAATAAGTTGAGGGTGACTTGACCGGGGCTGACACAATACAACTCCGCCGACTCCGGCGACCATCATTGACGACGATCGATTGGGGAGCATGGTGCCTGCCGGTCGGTCGGTGGTGGGTCCAGCTGGTTCGCCGTTTGCGTCGTTGCGTCGTTTGGATTGGACTGGAAGATGGTGATGGGGACTGACAGCGAAGAATTTGTTTGCAAACCGTTGGTTCTGCGTTCGCTTCGCGTCGTAACGGAACAGCCGCACAAACGTATGCCGAAAGAGGCCAAATGAGTCAATAATGTCGTAGCAGACGTTTTTGTCGTCATTACTGCTCTGGGGGTGGACCTACGGAGCAGCGATTGCGAGCACGCGCGTGGTCCAAACAACATCAGTGCTTCGAGCGCGCGTAGAAAAGTGAACTTGTTTCATACGCTTCGTCGGTTGATGTTGGATGCGATGTTTACGTCTGGGGAGTATCGAGTCGGAGAGCGAAAAAAGGTGACAAGAAGTTTTAATGGGTTTGCTGACAGTTTCTGTTGTTTATGATTTACTAATTTGTCTGCTTTGGAGTCGTACTAGTAGATGACATTTTCCTCTTTAGGGGGTACTTAAATCATTCTTGGGTAAGCTTTTAACAGGGCCTCTGCCGTTCTGAAGTGAAGAAATATGAACAGGTTTACCCTTTTGATGCGACGGAAACAATTATGATGTATCGCTTGTTTTCAAATGTCTCAGTATCTGCATGCATGGATTGTGGAAGTGGATTGTTGAGAAGGTGTTCTGACTTTAATTGTGTTGTGAGATAAGTTAATGGCAGTCATTATTGTTGTAGTTTGTCAAAATGTGTACAACCCACGTCAAGTTGGGGAGATACGGCAGCTTGATAGATTTAATAGGGATATTACAAAACTATGAATCAGTAAGCACAGAAATGTGAAACCATGAGTAGCAAATTTATGATATTTTTAGAATAAACTTTTTGAATAGGCTCAGTAAACTTTTGATAGCTCATAGGTATTTTGCATCCATTAAGTGTTCAATCACGTTATACTACTAGGTACTACTGTCTCATAAATAGGGACACGGCAGGTATTTCCGTCCATCGTCATAGGGGCTAAAATCAATGAAAGCAACGTCATTTTGCTAGAACTCCACTATAGTAGAACGTTTCGCCTAAGCTTACGATTGGGTACGGATGAATTTGGCAAAAAAGCTTCTATTTGATTGATATTTGAGACTATGACGATAAGACGAAAATGCCTGCCTGAACTCTATGACATCAAGATTCCGTATTTCATTTTAGATAATTTCGTTGAAGATATAGCTTAATCCATTTGCAAATCGAATTCTCATTTCTAGCGAACAAGAGCGGGGACATGGTAGGAGTGTCCCTGGTACAAATAATTCAATAGCATTCAAATTGCAACAGTTAGCAATCCGTCCCATTTGAATCCTTTCCAGGGTTCGAATCCAAAGGAGAATGAAAAAAAGTCTTACTTGTCATGTCTATATGCACTCTCGATAGATAGCATACCGTGAGAGTTGTTTTTCGGAAACTGTTACGATAATGAACTGATTTGGGGAGCTATACCCCATCATAAATTTCTTTTAAAAAGCCTAAAGTGCGGGAGGAACCGGTTCTGATGATGCATTCAACTTGTTTTACACAGCTGTGCGAAAAAATATGGTCCTCAAAAAGGTTGTAAACGTTTATTAACGATTAACGTCGTTACGTTGAATCATTGACGTTAACGTTCTGTACAAACTACGTTCGTTCGTTGAAGTTCCTGGTTAACGTCAACGATAACGGATATCGTCAAATAACGGCTGTTGATCAATAGGAATCAGGGTTTAAGTACGTCTGCACTATTCAAAGATTTAAATCTTCTTGCTGAATTAAACAACTTTCATTATGATGAAAGCTAGCAGTTTAATTACCTTCTTGGCAGCGATATGAACTTATGAGTGGCGTTTGACGTTAAATCGTTGAAAAGTTAACGTTAACGGCGTTAATCGTTGATTAACGTTAACAAACCTGGTCTCCAAAATAAAAGGAGCGAGAACAAAGCTTTTTATCAAACGGGGAAGAGCCGTTTTGTCGAATACCGTTCGGTAGAATGCCATTTGGCCAAGGGCCACTAGGCCGAAAGTTGTTTGGCCGAATATATCATTTGGCCGAACAGACCATTAGGCCGAAAGTCAATTGGCCGAATATGACATCTATCCGAATAGGACAATTGGCCGAATTGGACAGTGGTCCGAATAAGACATTTAAGCCTAATAGGACATTTGGCCGAATAGGACATTTAGCCGTATAGGTTTTTCGGTCGAATAGGTCATTCGGTTGAATAGGACATTTTTCCGAATATGACATTTGGCGGAATAGGTTATTTAGGCGGACAGATCATTTGGCTGAATACGTCATTCGACAGAACATATCATTTGGCCGTAAAGGACTTGGCCGAATTGGTCATTTGTAAAGTGAGGAATGAGGTAAGGAGTAAGTAAGGAGTCTCACTTCATACTACTTATTTCCCACTTCTTATTGTGAAAAGTAAGTAGTGAGAGATGAGACGTCTCACTACTCACTTCTCATTTTTCACAGTGAGAAGTGAGAAATGAGGAGTAAGAAGTGAGACGTCTCAATTCTCACTCTCCATTTCTCACTTCTCACTGTAAAAAGTGAGAAGCGTGAAGTGAGTAGTAGGACGTCTACTACCCACTTCGCACTACTCACTTTTCATAGTGAGAAGTGAAGTGAAAAATGAGACGTTTCACTTTTCACACCTCATTTCTCACTTTTCAAACGACCTATTCGGTCAAATGTCTTGCTCGACCAAATGACATGATCGGTCTAATGACCTATTCAGCCAAATGACATTGGCCAAATAAGCTATTCCGCTGAATGTCCTATTCGACCAAAATGTCCTATTCGGCCAAATGTCATATTCGGCCATATGTTCTTTTCGGCCAAATGTTCTTTTCGGCCAAATATCTTATTCGGCCAAATGTCCTATTCAGCCAAATATACTATTCGGCCAAATGTACTATTCGGCCAAATGTCCTATTCGGCGAAATCTCCTATTCGGCCAAATGTCTTTTTCGGCCAAATGTCCTATTCAGTCAAATGTCCTATTCGGCCAAATGTCCTATTTGGACAGATTACCCGTTCAGACAAATGACTTTCGGCCAGATGGGTTCCAACTTTGTTCGCCCTAGTGGCATTCAGCCAAATGGTTTCCGGCCGAATGGGTTTCGGCCAAACGACCCTTCTCCATTAATAACAACAGCGCGTACGGACGTGCTTTATGCTTACGTTTTTTCAAAGACAAAGTTTTCGGATGATTCCTTAAACATTATTAATTATTCACAAGCAAAGAATTACAGCACATTTTTATATTCATTTGAAATTTCCTATTGACGGCAGGCTATTGCGCTTCGGTACTCCACTCTAAAGTCGCAATTGCATTTTACAGCTCAATTTCAACTGCTGCATCGTAAATTCTGGTGTGACACACGATTACGGCGGATTTTTAGCAAAAAAAAAAGTTTCTATCATTGGTTTTTGAGCCTGTGCCGAAGATACCATCTATAACCCTACGTGGTAGGGAGTGAACACAACAGCTGTTACATTTTCCTTCTATTTAAAGGGATTAGTTCCCCAAAACCCCCTACACAGTATTCCTAAAGAAATTATCCATATCCAGCTCGCTTGTGTCCTTTAATTTGATGCACCAGCTACCGATAATTGAGTCGTTAGTATTCGAATCAATATTACTAGACTTCACAAGTTAGTTGAGCGCCAGACTTATTTTCAAAACAGTAATTCTATAGCAGTCAAAATTTGGTATTTTTAGTGAGTCGGTGTGGTAATTAAATATTAGAATTGTTTAAGTTTTTCGTATTGGCGGTGTACTGATGAGTTATTTTGAATTGAAGTGTTGAACAGAAAACTGGGGACGAAAAATTAAAAAACTAAACGCTAATTTAGAAAAAAAAAAAGACCGAAAAGATATCTGGCATATACACCACATCGTAATATGGTAAATGTAATATCTCCCACTAAGCAGAGTATGTCACCTTTAGCTCGCACGCACCTAAACCACCATCGGATGGTTTACCCCAAACGTTGTTGTTCTCATCGCCCCGTGCGTCGTCATCCGATGTTGGCGGTTTATTTGATGCTGAGCCGACTACTTGTACACGCGCGCGATCAGAACGAATTTGCCGGCTTTAACGGAGCGCGGGCTCAAGACTCAAAACCGTTCGCAGCGACACGAAGCGCATTTTGATTGACTTCTGATAGAGTCAACTCAACTCCACTTGAATGCTCACCGGAGCATACTTTACTGTCCCATTCAAGTGTTTGACTTTTGATCTTTTTAATTTGATTAGGCGCCATTTGGCTAGGGCTCGAGCATGGATAGCTTTCGGGCGAATCGTGCTCGCAAAATTGGATTTTCGAACATGGGTTCTAAAATATGGGCGGCTCGGGAAAATTTAAGGCCCCTTTTCTGTGGGTAAGCGGCCCGGCCTCCGCCCTGCACAGGTGAGTTAGAGCATTTCTAATGCCAAGCCAATGCGATTCTGTTTTCCGCCATAAATCACTCCGGTTGGTTCGCGCGCGCATAAAAGTCAATTAAATCTTCTAGGAAACTGACCATTTTCGCATGGTCACAAGTGAGATTTAATTGAAAAGTAAAACTGATTTAATAACTACGATATATGCTGGAAACGGTGCGGGGCACCGCCATCCGTACCACTGCTTGGTGAAAAACAGCTCACTCGTCGGTAGTCTGTCTGCGAAGCGATGTTGAAAACATAAATTAATGCGCTGTGCACTACACTACGCTACGCCTGATCCTTTAGTCCGTCCATCGAAAGCGATCGAAAAACATGTGTGTAAAAGTTTATTGAAATCGGTAAATGTAGGTAATACCAGAAACAATAACTTGCTCGGAGTCCCGCTACACGGGCTGGCATTTGGGTAAGCTTGCTGGTCGAAACTTTCAATTGTGCTGCAAATGTAATGTTGGACCAACATTCGCTCGACTTCTTAAAAACATCTTAGAAACAGTTAGAGGCTTCAAAAATATGGGTTCTCTGGGATAGATGACCGTAAGGTCACTCCTGACAGAATCCAAGTTTCAAAATGCTCGCGTTTTCGTGGGCACACCACTCGATACGGAAGCAACGCACAACTGTCATTTTTATTTTTTCACGCATGCTGCGACGCAGCAAAGCTGAATCAACAAAAATGACAGTTGTCCGCCGTCTCCGTATCGAGTGGTGTGCCCCCGAAAACGCGAGCATGGATTCTGTCAGGAGTGTCTGTCACGTTAAAGAATTAAACCTGTGCGCCGCCACGCCACGCCTGCCTCCGCCGCTGACGATTTTCTTACGTCGCCGCTGTCGTCAAAAACGAATCGGCCTTCCGCCAAGTATGTTTTTATCACACCGATGGTTAAGTTTATATGCCATTTATCTACTTCCAAGTACATATAGAGAATTGCATCTCATTTCCGATATAGTCTTTAAATCGAAATCATTAAATGAAAACCTACCCACAACTGTATCTAGCATGGAGCTGATTTCTAGCTAAATCAGTGCGAAAAACGTTGTGGGAAAATGTCTTTGTTGGACCAACCAAGCTACTAGATCTCTTGCTATTCAGCAGCCATACATAAACATATTTCAGAAATTCACCTGACATTCAATGTTTCAGAAAATGCAGGAATTGTTCTTCAGGAACTTCCGCAGCTCGCTTCAACTTTCATAATACGAGAGCTTTTATTGCATGTTGTAAAAAGTACAACAGTCCGAAAGTTCGTTAGGGGAAATGACGGCTTCGGCAGGTTTTGTTCTATCAAGGGGTTTTTGTTGACCAAATTTTATGAAATTTAACCACAATATTATTTGATAAACAAACCATGTTTAGGCCAAATTTGTGCATAATTAGTTATAGAAAATCTTCCTGACAATAATTGAACAAAACCTGTCAAAGCCGTCATTTCCCCTATATTGAAACCGATTAAAATGATATCAACATGATTTTTTCGGGAAAATAATAAAAGGGATAGATATGGACGCAGCAGGTATTTCCGTCCATCGTCGTAGGGGCTTAAACCAACGAAAACAATTTCCATTTGCTAAAACTCCACTAAAGCAGAACGATTCTCCTGAGCTTACGATTTGATACGGATGGCAAAAAAGTGTATATTTTATTGGTTTTCGAGACTATAACGAAAACGCGAAAATGCCTGCCCAAACCCTTCTCCTCAGTAAGGACATTGTTTAGCTCCATTGAATCTTATACCGATCCTCCAGAAGATCCGGATCCAACTGAACACCGGTGGAAATAGTAAATTTCTCAATTAACGGCAAGAATTCTGGTGAGGTGAAAAGTTAGATTTTTCCATCTATCATCCCTTGCGGCATTATGGCCTTATGGGTCAAGAAAATAATTCATCCACTTGGCGAAGCTAGTTTCTTCTATGATACTACCAGTTTGGTTCGATATCTCGGGATCTATGGGATTTAGAAAGCTGCCGTCTTCTACAAAGTTATTCGGTGATTAGAAACTAACATGTTGAGAAAAAAAAAGTTTTGAATTCTCCTGCAAGGCGGCGCTAGTGTATATGAGATATAAGTTTGGTTCGACACCTCGGGTTATGTGGGAGTTAGAAAGTTTCCGCATTCTACTAAATGTATCGTTTAGTTCGGAATTCATCCTCAGGACGGCGCTATAAGACAGATCAGTTTGATTCGATATTTCGGGATTTGTGGGTTTTAGAAAGCTACCTTCTTCTACAAAGTTATTTGGTGATTAAAAACCAATATTTTGTAAAACTGTTTAGTGTGGAATTCATCCGCTCTAGTACAGACTACCAGTTTAGTCAAATATCTCGGGATCTGTGGGATTTGGAAAGCAGCCATCTTCCACAAAGTTTCTCAGAAAATGGAACCCAATATGTATTAAAACTAGATTTTCCGGGGGGCTGTCTGTTGGCTACTTTCTGTCTTAAATCAGTAAGAAGTTTGGGATAACTCCCAGAAATTATTTAGAAAAAATAACGCAACTCTAGAACGAAAATCAAATAAACCAATGAATAATTTCTTATTGGTCACTTTTTCCTGAGCAGCTGAAAGGAGATTGAAGCTTTTCAGCGATAGCAGTTTATAGGTAGCAAAAACTTTTTTTTGCGCCTACATTTCAGTTAGTCGAATGTACTGCAAAAACACATTTACAACTTAGGGGTGATTCAAATATGATGTCCACTACTTTTTTGAAATTTTCTGTCACGTTTTTTTTGTATACCAAGTGTACGCACTATAATAAAATCTTGACCCCCTCCCCCCAAATGAATTCAATCGTTTCTGGAGAAGGTCCCGTGAGCGTATTTCCTTAAGGACACTCCTCTCGGAATCCAGATTTAGAAGTCAATACGGAAGCAACGCACAACTGTCATTTTTATTATTTCTGCCAATTTATTTAGGAATAACTGGAAGAATTTCTGAAAAAATCTGGAGGAATTTCCGAACTTCTGAAGGAATTTCCGGTAGAATTTTAGGGAGCAAGATAGGAGGTGGATTTAGACGAACGTGAATTTTGAAAGGAATTGGAAAATAATTTCAGTAGAGCGAAGAAACTTATGGAAAATTCTTGTATATTCCAGAAGAAATTACAGAGCAATTTCGGGATAAACTTTAGGAGGAATTTCCGAATAAACTTCTGGAGGAATTCCTGGACGAACTTCGGGAGGAAATCTTGAATTAACTTCTGGACGAACGTTTCTGGAATAACTTCCGGAGGAATTCCTGAAGAAGCTTTCATAGGATTTCCTGGATGAACTTTCGGAAGAATTCCTGGAGGAGCTTCCGGAGGAATTCCTGGAGGAACTTCCGGAGGAATTCCTGGAGGAAGTCCGCAAGCCAAATGGCGACTACACTTCTTCTGATGAAGAATCGTTAGAGCACTTATTTGATACGCACTTCCCTGCATGTGTCGATATAACATATTCGGATGTACCTGACGTCTTTTCATGTAGCTATCTATGAGTCTTGGGCTCAAGCTCGTGGCATCATAAGTACTGAATCGATTCAATGGGCACTTAACAGTTTTGCTCCCTACAAATCTCCAGGGGAGGATGAGATTTATTCCGTTCTACTTTAGAGAGGTTATGAGCATATCAAACATGTTTTGAAAAAGCTTTTAGTATGCAGTTAGTTGCTACTGGGTATATTCCCATATCCTGGCGGAATGTCACTGTAAAGTTTATCCCAAAAGGAGGACGTGCTTCGTATGAAGAAGCAAAGAGTTTTAGACCCATCAGTCTGACCTTATTTCTTCTGAAAAGCTTAGAACGTATTATCGATCATAACATTCGTTATGACTGTTTGGCAAACATGCCTCTTCATGTTAATCAACATGTTTACCAATCTGGAAAGTCCACCTTCTACACGATATCGAGAAAGCATTCGCTCGAAAGCAATCGTGCTTGAGTGCTTTCTTACATATTGAAGGTGTTTTCGACAACGTGTCTTTCGATGCAATATTAGAAGCCGCATGTTGTCATGGGCTACCTAATATAATTACCAAATGGATTCACCAGATGCTTAAAAACCGACAACTCTATTCGACATTACGTCAAGCAGCGATTAGGAGATTAAATGTCTGCGGATGCCCTCAAGGGGGAGTATTAACTATTAAGGTTACCCAATAATGGCGGTTTTCCTACCTATGGATTTGCAAACGACTATCTAACATTGATAGTGGGTTTGTGCATTACTACCTTATTCGACCTGATGCAAAACGCTCTTCAGGTAGTTGAAAGTTGGTGTCGCCAATATGGCCTTTCGGTCAATCCGAATAAAACATCTATTGTTCTTTTCACGGAAAAACGTAATCGTAATGGTATTCGTCCATTACATCTTTTTGGTTCTGAAATCAATGTAACTGATCAAGTAAAGTATGTGGGTCTAATTTTGAATTCAATTTCCTAGACTCCTAACATTTAGTTCAGAATCAAAAGAGCGTTTATGACTCTCAGCCAATGCCGACGAACCTTTGGTAAAACTAGGGGTCTCAAACCTTAACCTTAGTAAGATGTTGGGGTCAATATGACCCAAAACGAAACTTCAAAGTAGAATAACTTTTCACCTGATAATCCGATCGTTCTGAAATTTCTTGACTTTTAATATTTTGTGGAAATAAAGCATCTGACATGAAAAAAGTATTTTAAGGTGCAACAGGAACGACCCCACAAAAAAAGTTACGAATAAGATGTTGGGGTCATATTGACCCAGAAATGTAAATGCTTATAAAACAGTCAAATTATAACCGAATCACAAAGTTTATATACCGTTCGAAAGATAAACTCATCAATTTTGTGGCTATGTGGTGATATGCTGGTTCTGGAGACAATGGCCACCGGGAAACGACTTCCACGGGACCTTGTCGGTCATATAAGGGGAGCATAAAAATCGCTCCATATATGCCATTCGATCGCTAATTTCTCATAGATTCTCTTAAAACGGTAATGTATGGTCCATGAGAGGGCTTCCGACGAAAGTGGCCACTCCTGGTACATGCAAAGTGCCCCCGGGGAACCCGCAGGAGGGGACATTTCCATTTTAGCACTAAAATATGCCGTGCGGCGGCTCTTTTGTCATGATTTTCCACCAAACAGATGGTTATGCGCTTGAAATCGATAAGTGACCACATTGGCCACTCATGGTACGTGCAAGGTGCCCCCGGGGAATCCGCAGGAGGGGACATTTCCGTTTTAGCACCAAAATATACCGTGCGGCGGCTCTGTCATCATGATTTTCCACAAAATAGATGATAATGCGCTTGACATCGATAAAATACCACATTGGCCACTCCTGGTACATGCAAGGTGCCCCCGGGGAACCCGCAGGAGGGGACATTTCCGTTTTAGCACCAAAATATGCCGTGCGTTGGCTCTTTTGTCATGATTTACCATCATACAGATGGTTATGCGCTTCAAATCGATAAATGACCACATTGGCCACACCTGGTACATGCAAGGTACCCCCGGGGAAGCCGTATGAGAGGACATTACCGTTTTAGCATGAAAATATGCCGTGCGGCGTCTCTTTCGTCATTATTTTCCACAAAATAGATGATTATGCGCTTGAAATCGATAAGTGACCACATGGAACCTATGAGGGGCTCCCAGGGAACCCGTTGAAGAGGACATTTCCATTTTTACACCAATATAAGCCATGCGGCGGCTCTTCTGGTGTTTTCCTATCAAACAGATGGACGTGCTCTCGAAATCGATAAGTGACCACATTGGCCACATTTGAAATCTATGAGGATCGCTCGGAGAACACGTAGAAGAAGACATTTCAATTTTTAGACCAACGTATGTTATGTGGCGGCTCTTTCGTCGTGATTTTCCTCCAAATAGGTGCCCTCGAAATCGATTATTGACATATTGTCCACCCTTAGAACCTATGAGGTGCCCCCGGGAGCCCGTAGAAGAGTACATTTCCATTTTAACACCAAAATATGCCGTGCGGTGGCTCTTTCTTTGTTATTTTCTACCAAACAGATGGTCATGTGCTTGGAGTTGATTAGTGATATTGTCTACTCTTGGAACCTTTGAGATGCCCTGCGAACCCGTAGGAGAGGACATTTTCATGGTTATATCAAATGTACTGTGTTGCTTGCGGCAGCTCTATCTTCGTCTATCATTGTCTACCCTGGCCACAAGTCTTCAAAAAGTTGATTATGCGCTTGAAATTGTTCTTCATTTGCAATTGAGTACTGAGTCAAATTAAAAAATAGTTTCTGGGCTACTGTGATGATTCCTTCGAACAGCTCTCCAAGGATTTTCTATTCCGCATCTCGATATTAGCATTAGTCGATGGTCCCTTCAATATCGACTCATAGAAGTTTGAGGTTTTCACCGATCGCCGTGGACAATGATATGAACGCAACATTTCGATATAAAAAAAATCTGAGACTCCTGCGGGTACCTTGTAGGTTATAGATATTAAGTTCAGAACGAATGACCTATTTGATAGAAAAAAAAAACAAGATTAATCTACCTAGTGGTGATGGTGCCTTTATCGTTCTTTCAAAAGGGTTGAGAAATATATAAGAAAAGTCTATTATAACACTAATAGGTAGATAGCTCTTATTTTTCATATTTGTTTATTTGCATTCTAAAATTTTCTGCTGAACGCAACTTATTGCAAGCCAATCGGATGAGCATAAGTGCCAGAAAAGTGATTTTCCCATGCAGCTGCTGAAATTGGTATTTTGGCCATAACTTCGGAGCCCATAGTCTGATCTGGCCATTTTTTAATAGGAAATAATAGGGCAGGATTTTCGTCGAATGGTATTTACTGCGAGCAATTCGGTTGAGGAAAAGTTCCTAAAAAGTGAGTGAGATTTTGTGTGCACAGACACTTTCAATGAATTCTTCACGGCATTCCACAATTACCGAAACTGGGCCTGGGGTTCCCCCGGGTTGATATTAGATTTCAAGAGCATAACCAACTATTTGATGAAAAATTATAGTGAAAGAGCCGCTGCACGGCATGTCTTTAAGGGCCGATGTCCACGCAAAGTTTGTTTCACGCTGCTTGCACGCCGCGTTCACGTAAGGTACCCAGCATCAAATGGAGTAATGCACACGTAAACGTGTGCACGACTACATTTGATGCCGGGTACCTTGCGTGGACGCGGTGTGCACGCAGCTTGAAAACACGCTACGTGGGCATCGGCCCTAAGTAAGAGTAAGAGTAAGCACGGAAATGTCCTCTCCTATGAGCTCCACGGCGGTACTTCATAGGTTCCAAAATGGAAAATGTGGTCACTTATTCATTTCGGTATAAAAACGGAAATATCACCATCTACGGGTTCCCCATGGGAATATCATTGGTTCCAAGAGTTGCCAATGTGGTCACTTATCGATTCCAAGCACACTCATCTATTTTGTGGAAAATCATGACGAAAGAGCCGCCGCACGACATATTTCGGTGTTAAACGGAAATGTCCCTTTCTACGGGTTCCCCAAGGGCACCTCATAGGTTCAAGAGTGGCCAATGTGGTCACTTATTGATTTCGAGCGAATAACCACCTCTTTGGTGGGAAAACACACCGAAAGAGTCGCCGCTCGGCATATTTCGGTGTTAAAACGGAAATATCCTATTCTACGGGTTCCCTGGGGGCCCCTGGTAGACTCCAAGAGCGCCCAATGTGGTCAAATATCGATTTCAAGCGCATAATCATCTATTTTGTGGAAAATCATGACGACAGAGCCGCCGCACGGTATATTTTGGTGCTAAATTGGAAATGTCCTCTCTTGCGGATTCCCCGGGTGCACCTTGCATGTACCAGGAGTGGCCAATTTGGTCACTTATCGATTTCAAGCGCATAACCATCTGTTTGGTGGAAAATCATGACGACAGAGCCGCCGCACGGCATATTTTGGTGTTAAACGGAAATGGCCCCTCCTGCGGGTTCCCCGGGGGCACCTTGCATGTACCAGGAGTGGCCAATGTGGTCTTTTATCGATGTCAAGCGCATTATCATCTATTTTGTGGAAAACCATGACGAAAGAGCTGTCGCACGACATATTTTGGTGTTAAAACGGAAATGTCCCCTTTTACGGGTGCCCCGGGGGCACCTCATAGGCTCCAAGAGTGGCCAATGTGGTCACTTAGCGATTTCGAGCGCATTATCATCTATTTTGTGGAAAATCATGACGACAGAACCGCCGCACGGTATATTTTGGTCCTAAAACGGAAATGTCCCCTCCTGCGGGTTCCCCGGGGGCACCTTGCATGTACCAGGAGTGGCCACTTTCATCGGAAGCCCTCTCATGGACCAAACATAACCGTTTTAGGAGAATCTATGAAGAATTAGCGATCGAAAGGCATATATGGAGCGATTTTTATGCTCCCCTTATATGACCGACAAGGTCCCCGTGGAAGTCGTTTCCCGGTGGCCATTGTCTCCAGAACCAGCATATCACCACATAGCCACAAAATTGATGAATTTATCTTTCGAACGGTATATAAACTTTGTGATTCGGTTGTAATTTGACTGTTTTATAAGCATTTACATTTCTGGGTCAATATGACCCCAACATCTTATTCGTAACTTTTTTCTAATATCCGAAGAAGGTTAATATATCAAATGGATTTACATAACAGTTGTACGACCAATTTTGGCCTATGGATGTCTTGTGTGGTGGCAAAAGGGGGAAGTGAGGACAATTCAGTCTAAATTAGGCCATCTTCAAAGGATGTGCCAAATGGCAATGACTGGTGCGTTCTCTTCAACTCCCACGGCTCCTCTCGAAGTTCTCTTCGACTACACATACATCTCAAACAAGAAACATTTTCTTGTACTTACCGACTATGGGTACTCGGTTTTACGGAAGAGAATCCTGTAAACCGCAGTTCTACACATACTTCGTTGTTACCGCTTATGGTTAATTGGGACAACATTTTTCTTGCTCCAAGTGATCTCACACACGTTAGTAGTTTTCCTTATAGGACATTTTCAACACAATTCCCCTCGCGGGATGAATGGACATCTGGATATTTGGAGGGAAGTATGTCGGACAGCATTGTTTGTTACACTCACGGCTCCCTCCTCGAAGGTAGAGCAGGTGCAGGCGTCTATTCGTGTGAGCTGAGATTGGAACAGTCAAACTCACTGGGTACACACTGCACTGTCTTTCAATCGGAAATATTTGCCATCATGTGTGAAGTGCAAAAGACGCAGCAATGCATTATGGGCAAAGTAATATACTTCTGTTCAAATAGCCAAGCAGCTAAGAAAGCTCTCGCCTCGAACAACTCAAGGTTGAAGTTAGTAACCGCATGTCGAACTCAAATTGAGGAACTGAATTCAGTTAATACTTTACACCTTATATGGGAACCTGGCCATTCTTCCATAGTGGAAACGAATTGGCTGATGAGTTAGCTCGTAATGGAGCATCACATGACTTTATTGGTCCTGAGTCAGCTATTCCAATATCCAAGTGTTGGGTGAAGCTTTTGATCGACTCTCGGGCTGTCACTCAGCACAAAAGACATTGGAGTAGTCTGGATACATGTCATCAAACAAAATTGTACATCCGGGAGCCATCTCCTGTAGTAGCAAGCTATTTAGCTAATCTGTCTAAACAGAATTGCAGTGTCTTAGTCAAAGCCTTGACAGGTCACTGCCGACTGAACTATCACATGGCAAATATTCAACGCGTTGAATCATCTGTGTGTGATAGTTGTGAATTCGATTATGGAACTTCTTATCATCTTATATGGGTCATTCCGCGCCAAGTGACCGAGAAAAAGTGAAAACTTGCAGGTGAATACTATGAATTCCAACCAAAATAAGTGCATCTACTTACTTTGAGCCTACATTTCGAAAAAGCATTTGATCCGACCGTTTGAACCGCCCCTCCGGCCAAACACTCCTCCCCGATTTTGAAGATTTTTAAAAACATGCCATTTTCAATAATCTATATCTCCGCCCCTGATAAAGCTACAAAAAACGTTAGTACCAGTTTTCCGCTTGAAATTTTGTGAAGATTTTACAAAAAAATATTTCAGATGCAAAGCAGTGTTGCCAGCTACATTATTTTTATAAAAAAAAATATAAAAAAGCATTTTTCTCAAAATATAATATATTTTTTTTTTGATTTCTCAGCGGATTTGAGTTTATTAGGCAATTTACTGTCAGGAACACTTATTGTTACAAAGTAAAATGAGCAGTTGCTGAGTTATGACGGTTTTAGTTAGGCATAATCGAAGGTTTTTATTCAGCATATCGTTCAATTCGTTCTGTAAAGGTAAACAACTAAGATAATGTAGTTTTTTTAGTTTTATTCGAATAATTTACAAAAAAAACATATTTTTGCAGCACATAATGCTTTTGAGGCCAGTGATGCCAGATTTCCACTGAATATGTTTTAATGGTTTAAAGTTATTTGTGCAATTCCTGATCATAATACCTGGTTTACAGTTCGTCTTTGATTGATAAAGTGGCCTAATTTTCCATACCAACGAAATGGGTGATTTAATGACCATTATGCAACTCAAATGGGTTGCATAAATTTCATTAAAGCACTCATTTGGGTGCTGTAATGAAAAACCAAAATTAGGACAGTAGTTACATGATTGCATTTTGCTCAATTAGCTCTGCTGGTGGGCTACAAAGGTTCAGTTTCAATAGATCTTTAAACAAGGGAAATGCTTTGATTCCATTAACTTCAATGAGATCAAGTTTTGCTCCCGTAAACATCAGTTTGAAGTACTCGTGGATTACACATACACATACTGTATGAGTGCCTGTTGCTCCTACTAAAACGCATTCGGACGGCCGATGTTCGGCGAATTTGATAAATCCAATTTTGTAAAAAAAAAACATTTTTTCCTTGAAGAGGGCTATATTTCAGACTAGCTTTATGTACCCGGCCTTGCTCGGAATTGCCAGTTTGGTTTGCAGTTTTCTTTTACAATCGGAAAATGATAAAACCAATTGATCAACAGGGTAATTGTGTTTACTTATTCATACTTTATCATTTGATTAAAAGAAGGCTTTTGGAAACATTGACTGATTTTGAAGAAGGGATCTTGGGTTTGAAAGGTTTTATTCCGGGAAAACGTCTATTTCTAAAGAAGAAAAAACATTCATCGATGCCATATTCGGGCAACGCATATTTTTAAAGAAGGGATCACATCCACCATTGCCTTATTCCGGGCAAATGCCAACTTTTGAAGAAGCAATCACATCCACCATTCAGAAGGAAACACATTAATCATTGCTTTTCACTGGGCATACAATTATTCCGATGAACAACAATACCCAATCCCAATACCCCCCCACCCCACATCCCATTCCAAAAGTCCCTTCCAGCCTCTCTATAATAGTTTCCTTTGGGTAGGGATTACGTGCTTACGTGTTTGGTTTGAATTGACCTATGCGATAAAAAGGTATACTAAACTGTTCGTTTAATGAATATACCCTCTATTTCATTTAGCTATGGCACTCATACCCAGTCTGATATAGTCTTCCTTAGTTCCAAATTTGGTGGACATCGATAAATGGGTTCAGAAGTCATGCTGAATTGATCGATAACTAAACAATACCCCCTGTCCCACACCCTCCCCTTTTTTTTTAATTACTTAACCACATCCACTAAAATTGCTTCCTTAGGACAGACAATATTTCATACAAATTTGGTTCAAATCGGTCATGAGGCTCAGGATTTACATTGAGTTGATCGATTGCTAAACAATACCCCTCCTCCCACACCCTCCCTCTTTTCCAAAGAGCATGCCTAACCCCCTATCGTCCCCTTCTCAAGATAAAGAATTTGTGTTCCAAATTTGGTCGAAATCGGCCAAGGGGTTCAGAGTTTACACTGCGTTGATCGATAATTAAGCAATACCCCTCCCCCCATACCCTCCCCTTTTTCAAAGAGCATACTTAACCTCCCTATCGTTCCCTCTGTAAGATAAAGAATTTGTGTTCCAAATTTGGTCGAAATCGGCCAAGGGGTTCAGAATTTAAACTGCGTTAATCAATAGTTAAGCAATACCCCTCCCCCCATACCCTCCTCCTTTTACAAAGAGCACGCTTAACTCCCCTATCGTTCCCTCTGTAAGATAAAGAATTTGTGTTTCAAATTCGGTTGAAATCGGCCAAGGGGTTCAGAATTTACACTGAGTTGATCGATAACTAAGCAATACCCCCTCCCCCCACACCCTCCTCCTTTTCCTAAGAGCATGCTTAGCCCCCTATCGTCTCCTTTTGAAGATAGGGTAATTGTGTTCCGAATTTGGTCGAAATCGGCCAAGGGGTTCAGAATTTAAACTGCGTTGATCGATAACTAAGCAATACCCCTCCCCCCACACCCTCCCCCTTTTCCAAAGAGCATGCTTAACCCCCTATCGTCACCTTTTTAAGATAAGGAATTTGTGTTCCAAATTTGGTCGAATTCGGCCAAGGGGTTCAGAATTTAAACTGCGTAGATCGATAATTAAGCAATACCCCTCCCCCCGTACCCTCCCCCTTTTCCAAAATGCATGCTCGACCCGTCCCCTCCTTAAGATAAAGAATTTGTGTTCTAAATTTGGTTGAAATCGGCCAAGGGATTCAGAATTTACACTCAGTTGACCGATAACTAAGCTATACCCCTCCCCCCACACCCTCCCCTTTTCCAAAGAGCATGCCTAACCCCCCTATCGTCGTCTCCTCAAGATAAAGAATGTGTGTTCCAAATTTGGTTAAAATCGGTAAATGGGTTCAGAAGTTATGCTGGAACATACATACAAACATACATACAAACATACAAACATTGAGTTTTATATATATATAGATAGATAGATAGATAGATAGATAGATAGATAGATAGATAGATAGATAGATTCGCTAGAACCAAACGCTTCTGCTTCTGCATCCGCTTTCCTCCTTCACGCACGCTTTTGTACTCTTTTTTCCCTGCCAGTTCCTTGCTTACGTCGGCCTTGCGATAGAAATCCTGAATTTTTTGTACGATTTCGAGTTGGAGGAGATTACCCCTATTAAGATTGGGGCAGCACAAAATACCTTTTGTGTCCTTACTAAGCGTTCTGAACACTGGTTCGCCTGAAGATAATAAAATTTTGATAATTATGTCAGAACATAAATTTATAATCAAAAAGAGGTGGCTCATAAACCACGCTACATTTTCGAACCCCATCTTCTTTAATTCCTTAGTACAGAGGTTCCCAAACTTTTTGGATATGCTAGGTGGGTCCAGCAGAATCCAATATTGTTTGCGACCGACAAGGTGCAAAATGAATTAATTTTTAGAAATTTAATAAAAAGTTAGTTATATTGAGCGAATCATAATAAATTACTTTATATTCCTTCATTGATTGGATTTGGATTGGTTTTAGATTGGATTGGATTTAGATATGGATTGAGTTTCAAACGATTTGGATTAGTTTTGTATTGGATTGAATTTGGATAGGATTTGGATCAGCTTTGGATTGGATTAGATTTGGATCTGAATTGGATCAGATTTTGATTGGATTTAGATTGGATTAGATTTACACACTTAAAATAAATCGCCGAATTCGGTAAAATTTTACCGAAATCTCAACAGCAGAACTGTTCGGTAAATAATTTTACTGATTTTCGGTGATTTTGACAGTTGAACAATGGAAAAAATTACAAAAAATCTGTAAAATAATTACCGAACAGATCTGCTGATGAGATTTCGGTAAAATTTACCGAATACTGTGAAATTAGTTAAGTGTGTAGATTGAATTTGGATCTGATTTGAATTGGATTTGTATATGATTTGACTGGATTCTGATTTGCTTTGGTTTGAATTTGGTTTAGATACGGATTGAATTTCGAATAGATTTTTCAATTGAATTTATATTGTTTTTGGATTGAACATGGATTTTGACGACCAGCACAGTTCATCATTCATACTTTCACCTGTTTTGGATACCTAAAGAACGCTATTTACTTCTAAAAGTTTGTTGTTCTTTAGTCATTCGTTTATTAGTATTCTAAATCTAATCATTACTTATAAGATTAAAATCTAAAAGTTGGTATACATTTTTAGGACAAAAACCCAACTTAATTCACCGAGTGGTGATACTGCCTTTCTCGCATTTAGCCAAGACACCAACCTTATATGGCGCTTATTCGATTCCATTCCATTTTCTTAATAACTTTTTACCGCAATGGTCGATCGTTATCAAATTCAATAGTGATCAACAAGGCTTTGTCCCCTGTCGAATGCAACTTGTTGCGAGAAAATCGATTAAGAATTACTATATGAAAAAGTGGCTAATGTTTTTCGGTTTTCGTGTGCACACACACACACACATACACACGGACAGACAGACATTTGTTCAGTTCGACGAGCTGAGTCGATTGGTATATAACATCATGGGTCTCCGAGACTTCTATAAAAAGTTCGATTTTGGAGTGAAATGATAGCCTTTCGGTACAACTTTGTTGTACGAGAAAGGCAAAAAGGGACTCAAGTATGAATCAAGAGTAGTCTTTCGCGGCACATCAATGATTATCCCGCAACTACCCTGGGGGTTTTGACAGGAAATTGTCTGATAAACTCAAATCCGCTGAGAAATTAAAAAAAATTGTACGTGTTTTGAGAAAAATGCTATATTTTTTTTTAGAAAAATAATGTAGTTGGCAACACTGATTTGCATCTGAAAGTTTTTTTTGTTAGATCTCCACAAAATTTCAAGCGGAAAACTGGTACTAACGTTTTTTGTAGCTTCATCAGGGGCGGAGATATCGATTATTGAAAATGGTATGTTTTTAAAAATCTTCAAAAACGGGGAGGAGTGTTTGGCCGGAGGGGCGGCTCAAACGGTCGGATCAAATGCTTCTTCGAAATGTGGGTCCAAAGTAAGTAGATACAACTAATTTGGTTGGAATTCATAGTATTCACCTGCAAGTTTTCATTTTTTCTCGGTCACTTGGCGCGGAATGATCCAAATAAGATTTACTAAAGCTGCCATATCTCAGCAACGGCGCATTTTACTTTGTATCGATAAGTGTTTCCGACTGGAAAAAGTCTGTTAAGTTCGAATCCGTTGAGAAATCGAAGAAAAAAATATACGTATTCTGAGAAAAATGCTTTTTTATTATTTTGTGAGAAAAATAATATAGTTGGCAACACTGCTCAGCATTTAAAGTATTTTTTCTTAAAACTTCATCAAATTTCAAGCGGAAAACTGGTATTAAAGTTTCTTGTAGCTTTATCGGGGGCTGAGATATCGATATTTGAAAATAGCATGTTTTAAAAATCTCCAAAAACAGGGAGATTCGGTCGGAATGACCCATATGTGACTGCTCAGTCTGTGCGCAAATTGCGCTTCCAAATATTTGGTAAACACTTACTAAGTGAAATTGGCTTCAGAAACCTTAACCTTCGGAGTATTTTGTTATTCATAACCCGTTGTGGTAAGGAGCTATAAGCTCTTGTACGCTTATGCGTTGTATGCCCTCTTCTAGGGCCCTTTTCCAAACTTTCCCTTTGTTCTCCCATCCACTTCCTTTCCTTTTTGTTCACTTCTTCTACCGTCAGGTGTATGATGAAAAATGCTGTGAAGGCGATGGCACACATCTCCCAAATTGAGGTGAACGTGCCCCTGGAGCCGACGTTCTGATACCTGATACCTGATAGGGCCGGATTTAGCCGGAAAGGGGCACGGGGGCGACAGTTCCCAAAATGTACGAAAAAGGTTGGTTTGTAAGCCGACCGACTGGCGTAATGTAGGGTCATGGGTTCGGGTCCCATCGAAGGGAAAGTGGTTATCTCCAATACATTTTCCAAATCAATATCTTCCACATGACGTACATATTCACATATGAGTTTTCATAACATTGTAAATTGAAAGTCGAGTAATTCGAATATAATTTGATCGAACGAAAAGTATTGATCATAAAGTGAGAAATATAAAAACCTAAAAATAATGTTCTAACGTTTAAGTTTCAACTTTTATCTAAAAAATGCCCCACCGTGGGACTGCGTCGTTTGTTACGCTGAACAAAAAAGCCTACCTTCACAGCTCAAATGGAGTCCGGCTAGCAATTGGGGTCCAATGCATAAATAGAAACATTCAGATTGAATTGAGCGCAAAAATTGAACAATAATAGAATGAAATAATCATAAATGTAGTCATATCGACATCCCCATGGGAGGAGCAGACAGCTGGTCGGAGTGTGGCCGGTCCAGCGGTCTGCCAGCCGAGCCGGGAGAGCAGATGTGTATCACCTCGTTTTATTATAGCGGCTCGTATTCGCCTCGCTCCGCCGACGCGTCATCGCGCACCTCTCTGCGGATAATGCTTCTTGCTTTGTTGGAACTGATCTTATGCAAAAGTTCCATGTAGGGAAAGGCTTTGGAGGGTACCAGTTCAACAAAACTGACAATCAGCCACAGTTCAATTATTGAGTTGCGGGGATCCGAACTGACCACATCCACACATGCTTGCTGGGCTTGGGTCGGTACCAATGGAACGTACTTTTGAAAGAAGTGGACGCAATTTGTTCGACGAAGCTTTCTGTGGGCTCCGGTGGAAAGATGTAATCACGTTCGATTGAAAAGTGCATAATAAGGGTTTTAATAAATCCATAAGTATGTTGTTAGTTGGACTATCGAATGCAAGATTTGTTGCTACGATTTTGCGAATAATTTCGCTGGTTGGATACGGTTTGGCTTTTATGAGAACTTTCCATTGAAATATTTTCAAAACTTGTTTGATTGAATCAATTCCATAACTAGCTTAAGCGAAAAAAAAAATTTTGAGCCAGACACTCAAATAACTAACTTCAACTTCATACATCGAAAAACAATCATTCAGCTATTGATACATAAAACTATAAAATTTGGAAGTAATTTTCCATATTTCGCAATTTCCAGGCAATACGAAAATTATATAATATTGCATATCACTTCGTTTAGCGCCTACGATTCTCAAAGGTTTCCAATTACTGCAGAATAGCATAATATTTTCTCAACTATATCTGCATCATCGTCAAAATAGGAACCCAATTGGATACATCAGTCCAATTGAATAGCATCATAAATTAGCATAGAAAAACAACCTGGAGAATAACAACCGATCCAATTGCATTCGTCTGGGTTTCCATCGAAACTCACCACACATCATGGCCTGAATGAATTAATCGATATTCACTTTCCAGTTTCCTTACCGTTTGCTGCCTCTGTGGCTTCGGGCCCCATGGGTTGATAGCACCGCGCGAACGGGCCGGGGTCGATCGTGCGCACTTTTACCCAGTTCTTCAAAAGGAGTTTTACCTTCTATTTCCAGTGCGAGCGCCTCCACCCTCTGCTGCGGAATGATATGTCAGTTTTTTTCCTCACCGTCATAGTTTCTTTAATATTGCTTTTTTCTTCTTTTGTAGCATTCGACTCGCCGGGTGCGCTTCATTCATTGTGGCTCGTTTGTAAGACACCCGCATGCAATCGTTTAGTACATAGTAGGAACCGAATGGGAATGTGTCTGGGCACTCACCCAGTTCGATAAGACGACGATCCAACGAGCTAGCGAAGACAAGGATCGAAGCGCCGTCCTACGTGGATTTTCACATGTTAAAGCTAATTCTGGTACGCGCATATTTGCGTTAGCGAGACAAGCCAGGTGAATTAACCCCTCCACGATAAATAAAGATATGGGGGAAAAATCACGGCATCTATAACTAATATCATGATAATTGATTCGATCATTTTCAATATTTAAAATTTTAACATGCCTAAGACATTTTAAAACCTTCGATTTTTTTACGTTGCATTTCTTTCAAGTCCTGGGAACTAATATGATCCATCCAATATTGGCAATCAATTCATAATAATGAAATATTTCTTACTACGCTGCTGTTACAAATTCGAGTGCAACTTATGCCATATGTGAGTGGGAACTAGCGATCGATTGCTTATTTATTTATATCATGGATGCTTCCCCCCATGCGGGGGTGGAAAAAGTGACAGGAAAATGGTTTCACTCTCTATCCTGTGGCAGCCATATCGGTCTAAATAGCACAATATTATTGGAATAGCCCAGCACTGTTCACTTGCGCTTTGCGAAGTTGAACCTTTCATAACTGTCTGCTCCAGCGATGATGATGTTCTGTCGGAAAACAAACAGGACAGAGAGGTAAGGGGGAAACAAACCGTTTTGCTTTTCAAATAAACATGATGACTAACAATTTCTCTTACATAATTTGTTTCTTGGCTGAATCGCGATGAAAACATTGTTGGTTTTGCCGCCCTTCTTGACAAGTTTGTACGGCGAATGGGGCGTTTACAAGATCTTGGTTTATTGATTTATGATCTGCTGAATGATTGAATAAATGGACTGTGAAACTCGGCTTTTTCGCAATTGCTTGCAACGTGCGCTGATTGAGTATCACAATTGGCTTTAAATTGCAGGAAATAAAGACAAGAACACAAGAAATCAAGAAGACAAGAAGACAAGAAGACAAGAGGACAAGAGGACATGAAGGCAAGAAGACATGAAAACAAGAAAACAAGAAGACAAGAAAAGAGTAAACAAAGAGACAAGAGTACAAGAAGACAAGAAGCAAAACGATAAGAAGACATGAAGAAAATAGATCCTTTACTCATATCAACTGACACACGTATTCTGGTAAGATTTATTGATGTCGGACACTTTCAACTAAACTTTGAATCCAAGCTTCATTTCCACCACCGTTCTCGTTACAACATCTACAGACCATAATAAATTATGTGTCAAATGGCGAACTGGTTCGATTAACTCTTTATCGGAATCGAATACAACTCCTAAACGACAACGCACCTCCAAATAGCTTGTTTACTTTACTCAATTATGCAAATTGGTAAATTGTAGCCGTGCATTTACGAATGCGATAAATGTGTTTTACCGTTCGAGTGATAATCCCTGGTAGGCAAACTATCAATCCGATTGGGTTTTATTTTCCGCAAAACAGGTCCAAACCGATCTGCCACCGTCAATCCACTCACTTCAGCCGTCGGGCGAAATATATGTCCATAGGGCAAAACAAGCCAGAACCAAACGGCGCGGTCAATCCGAAGGCGCAACAAGTGCTATCGAGAGGTAATCTAATTTTAATTACATTTACAATATAATTAAAATCTTAATCTTTATTAGATCGAATCGAATTCTTTGCTCCGTGATTTCAGTTTGGTCTGGCGTTCCGGCTGTTCCTGTGAGGGATCGAGCCCACCCAGAGCAACATGGTGGGTATCTCGGCGTCACCACCGCCCGTCGATTGCAGGAGAATAATCGCTGCTGGCTAGAGTTGGCCACAGCTTCTATAGAGATGGATTGCTCAGGTTTAGCCAAGTCTGTATCGGTTGGACTGAGTGTTGAAGAGTTGCCAGATGATTTATTTTAAAAAAATCTCTAATGAATGTCTCTTGGAAGAAGATTCTGGGATCTAACTTCATGTACATCTAAACATACATATAACGAGGAACCATTTGGCGGAATATGACATTTGGCCGAATAGGAAATTTGGCCGAATAGGACATTTGGCCAAAAAGGACATCTGGTTGAATAGGACATTTGGCCGAATACGATATTTGGCCGAATAAGATATTTGGCCGAATAAGACATTTGGCCGAAAAGGACATTTGGCCGAATAGGACATTTGGCCGAATATGACGTCTCACTACTCACTTCTCATTTTTCACTGCTTACTATAAAAAGTGAGAAGTGACAAGTGAGTAATAATGAGTGAGAAGTCAGAAGTCTCACTTTTTACTCCTCATTTCTTACTTCTCACTGTGAAAAGTATTCGGTAGTAACGGTATTCGGTCAAACGGCCCTTCCCCCATATAACACTGAATCAATAATTTGACGCCAAAATGCACTAATTGAGGCCATGTCCGTCAACCTTGTTCGCTGCGCTCCATGCCATTTTGGTCCAACCGACTGAAAACTGAATACTCGGTTCGCCGTAGAACAGAAAGTTATTTGCGTTCGCTGAAGACGTTCTTATTGTGGAAATCAAAATACATATCTGTAAAGACAACAATGTGATGGATTCCAATGAAATAGAACACGAGTTAGTGTTACGATACGACCAGTTCTTCGTAGAGTTTGGCGAGCATGTGGATTATCCTTTGCTACTACACACCGTTCTCTTGCACACCGTCATAGATGCTCCTAGGACAAATCTCTCGAAAACTCTGAGTGCTTGCAAGACCTCTTCGAGCATGGTCCATGTTTCATGCCAGTAGAGAGCTACCGGTTTTCTGAGCGTATTGTACATGTTTCATTTGGCGCAAGTGTTAATCTGTTTTCGACCGCAGCGAGAAAGCCTTTTTGTGCTCCCAGCTCCCTTGGCAAAACCATTATTGGGCGCCCCTTACTTCCTTGCATGGTCAAAACAATTAGCATGATAAAAGCAGGGATATTTGAAATCATACTTTTTTGTGTGGTAAACTTAATGAGTTTTTGCTTCCTTTTGCTATCCTTAAGCCTCTATAACCTGCATCCATACATATGTTCCAATAGGTAGGACGGATGGATTAATAGAAGGACAGGACATTTCTAAGATCCCTTTTCTAGAAATTTCAACGATTTCACCTAAGATTAAATAAACATACTCAAATAAAAAACCTAGATCTAGTAGTACGTGGGTTCACGACAAAAAAATCCAGACTTTCTTGTTGAAAATTTACGCACTAGTGGCCAATAAAATGCAACCCCCCGGTTGCCGGTCGGTGGTTGGATCACAATTAGAAAGTTGGTCTTGAAAATAAACGATCAATTTTCAATAATGCATCTTTTAATCACAAACAGCAACAAAACCAAATCAGAATCTTAAGGGAAAATTGCACTTAACTGCTACTGATGCCATCCATGCGAAATAATTTTTGCAGCATTTGCCTCAGTTGCGCGCGCGTGATTGTGCTACAGACGGAAACTTTCTGCCGTAATTTTGAACAGAACTCGTCTTGGTTCAAACTTTCCTTGCATAGAATGTTAATCCGAGAAGAACTCAATAGATTGGATTTGCAAGAAAATTGTGGCCTGAGAACTGCTTCCACTGATTGCCAGTCAAGGATACTTCAGATACCACCGTTGCAGAAATGTACTCCAACGCGTTGCCACGATCGTAGCGAAACAAACAACTGATATTGTCCAAATCATGCGAACAAAATGCCTCCTGTGCACGAGAAAGCAGTGTCTTGTAATCAATAAAGAAGGCGCCTCTTTGTTAATCAGTATGGGTTCAAATATTGTATGCAACCATAACACTCATCAAAGGGTTTACGTTACGCTTTTCCGCACGCGCGAGCTTTTTCGTTCGCAACATTCGAGCTATTGGCTGCTTGTTTCACCACAATAGCATCCGTGGCGATTATGGCAGCAAGGCGGTGGAGTGCATTTCTGCATGCGAATAAATTTTTACAGCCTTTCGCTCTGACGCGCGCTCGTAATTCTGCTACCGATGGAACCTTTCGGTCATCACCAAGCGATTATGATTTGTACTTTGAAGAAAATTTGTCTCGATCTAACCTGCTCTTCTATAAAATTGTGGTTCTGAAATGAACCTAATAATTCTAGACACAAACAGCAACTAAACCCAATCAGAATCTTAAAATAAAATTTCACTCTACAGATACTGAAATGTTTTTTTTGCCGCATCTCCCTCCGATGCGCGCTTTCGATTCTGCTATGAACGACAACTTCCTGTAGTCGATATTTTCACTTTGAACCAAATTCGTTCAGGCTTAAGGGGATACGGGAAGCACAAACAATCATCAAATCGTCATCATTTTCATCATTGAATGCTTAATTGTTTTTCTACAACAAATCTCGGGTACTTATTCAAAAGGACGTATGTGATTTTGTAAACAAAGATTCAATCGTCGATTTGTCCGATCTGATGGCACTCCCACGCAAACCATTACCATAGACAGATAGGGGGAGGCTTCGGCTACCTGGTGATGGTGTTGGTTTGCGTGGGAGTGCCATCAGATCGGACAAATTGACGTTTAAATCTTTGTTTACAAAATCACATACGTCCTTTTGAATAAGTACCCGAGAAATATAATTTTGAAAAAGTATCAGCGGTGCGTGCTTACTCTACATGCTGATACATTTACAGTTACATCAAACAACTAAAACCGAAATACGCCGCTCCAAAGTTACGAGTTGATAATGCTAGAAAGAGACAAAAGATAGGAAAAATAACACGGTGTGTAGTGCTTCCCCGAGTCACCTTAACCCTTTCTTGTATAGAATGTATGTCCTATGAAGAACCGAATAATTACCAAGTGTGCGAACCATACAAAATTTTCCAATGTTTCATACAAAAAGTGTGACATAGGGGAGGGGTTGAAAATGCCCAATTTTTGCGTAACGTAATTAATGGATCTTCCCTTGCTGGAGAGTTTCCAAGTCGATTGTTCCCCAAAATCCATCAAAATATTAAGGCTCTATTAACGTTCAAAATCTTACATGATTTCGTGACGGTATTTATTTTTGGATTCTGATTTGACACCCAGTACCTTCAAGTAAGACGTTGTCCAACGTCAAAACCAACTCTGGATCTATTCGGATCAAGACATACATTTCTGGAGTAGGTTTGTCGGTAATTTGGTGGCACTAGTAGATTTGGTTAGACCAATAAATTTCAACTATGGAGTACGTCATTTGCTTAATAGCTGAAATCCCTCGATGCAGATTTTCATATTCAGCATACCGTTATATGAGTACCGTCATTTCGAATACCGTCGTCGGGGGTGACAATGGGTCGAATGGGAGTGAGAATGGGTCATTGTTTCAACTACGTAGAATTCTTGTAGAACAGATTGAATGTATCTGAGGCCTAAAACATAGTAGACCTTTTTGAACGATTTTGCTCTACGACCTTTAGACGTCCGGTAAGAGCGATGACCCATTCTCACCCCGTAGACACATTGTCACCCTTGATGACGGTACTCATAATCGTTTAAAGCTTTGCTAGATCATATGTACATATCTCGGGCACTTATTCAAAAGGACGTATGTGATTTTGTAAACAGAGATTCAAACGTCTATTTTTCTAATCTGATAATCCTCCCACGCAAACCATCACCATAGACAGAAAGGCAGAGGCTTCGGCTACCTGTTGATGGTGTTTGTTTGCGTGGGAGTGCCGTTAGATTGGACAAATCAACGTTTGAATCTTTGTTTACAAAATCACATACGTCCTTTTGAATAAGTACCCGAGATATAGACAAATTATCACTGCTCATCGAGTATTCAGCGGCTTTGCTTGTTTTCTTTTACCATAGTTTCTGGTTTAATGGAATCGAAAATGTCACTATATTGAATGTTATCGCAATGGGCCGGTTTCAGAGCTCTAATATTGTGTCTACATTAAATGGGAGGAATCCTCCCAAATTAAAATAAACTCCGTATCCGTATACTTCCGAGTATCCATTATTTTTGAAAACGGTTCGGATTTTTTAGTCACGAGTTTTTTGCAGTCTACTATGTGTTTCGTCTTTGGTGTATTGAAGTCTTCGTCCGGGGCTTCTTCCCCTGAAGCTTGTTCCATTCTTCTTTTCATTTGCATTTTCTGATAAAAAAAGACAATGAAGGTGATGGCACATATCACAAAAATAAAAAGGGGACATGCTCCTTGTGCCGACGATTAAGGGCCTTCTGGAAATTAGCCAAAACGGTTGATTACGGATGTAGTCCCCGAGGGAATCGTTTGTTAGAGGCTTGAATCTGAATATAATTTGTGATCATGTGTGTTTCGCCTAGTTCTCCCATTCTGGATTTCGACGAACAAAACCTCCCCAGCTCTACCCCCGCCTGGCATCATTGGCGGGGGTCAACCTGTCCAACCAAACGCTACGGCGCTGCCTTAGCACATCGTTAAGTATGCGTATGCTTCCTATGAAGTTAAGAGAATTGCAGTTTCACGAAACGAGGTTCAAATATCTAGTCTATTTCCGTCACTGTGGTCCTTGCCGATTGTTCCGGTCCGTGTTCTCTCGTTAATTCTTCGTTGCGTGGTTTTCTTAGGGCTGGCTTGCAGGGCCTGACTACAAACTTTTTGAATTTCTCAGCTGGCCCTAACATGGAGAACGGGCGCTGTTGTGAGCTACACCTTGACCAAAATTCCCCTTAGTATTAGGTACCCGATGATTTCTGAGGCTTCTCATATCTCAGCTTGCACCATAGCACGCTAGAAATAAGAGCTGCCGGGCAAAATAGCAAATGACGGATATCACTACGGGCAAAGAGCTTTCTTGACCATTACTTCCAGAAGCGGCTCTATCCCATTCTGCGATATTTCGGTGGCATATGTGGCATGAGCTTTGTGAACACTTAAGGGCCTTGAATAAACAGCGGGAATGATTCAAAAGAAACCAACATATGTACAAATAGTCAATCGAATGAAAGCGTCTGCTCATTTGCTGCCATCAATTGAATAGACAAAAGCCACTCAATTGAGATCTCAGTTTCAAATGAGATCTAGCTTAGCGCACTTCACAGTTAGCAAAGGCGTAGATTTGCCGTAGATTCGCCATCTTAAGATGGCGAGTTCGTATCTCGGTACGATCCAAGATGTTTTCGGGAAGCAAACATTCTCAACTGCCTGGGCATAGTTACTGCATAAAATTACTGTTTAAAATATTTGGAAATAAGCTTATGCCAAAACCTACATCTGGCATCGCTGCCGGGTTGTTCTATTTATGCACCAGCGCGACGACGACAACGACGGCGACCACACCGGGCCGTAGTCCTAACAATTTTAATGAGTGTCGACCGGGCGCAACGAGCGGTGTTTTATGATGTTGTTTGCAGTCAATTGGCGGGGAACAGCAAGTGCAATCGCTATCCGCAGACCTAGGATTAAAAGTGAAAGAAAACAAGATGCAGATAAGCCGCGGGTTTTTAGTAAATTAACTTGGGAAATTAATTAAACCGTTCGGTTCCATACGGGTGCGCGCGTGTTTGGCGGTGGATATGGCTCCTGAAGTAGGCGGAACAAACTTTAATGTTGGTGGTTTTTGCGGGATTAGGAGTTGCACTTGCTGTTTTATGGAGTTTAATTAGATCGAACAGGACTTCAATACGCTGAATGCAGTCGTGGTGAATGTCAACAGTTTTGCTGTTTATAGCCAAATGCTCAAACATGATGTATAAGACTAGTAGTATAGCCTTTAACGCTCATTTGACAAAATTATTATTTTCTCATATATAGGTTTATTTTTGTTTTGTCTTGAGAATTTGTCAGTTCCTACTGCGAGATCTATATTTTGACCCGCCCAGCTGCATTTGTTCCATTATATCAAATGAAACAAGTTAAGTTAAATCAACGTGTCTATATATTGATTTAATCCTAAAAGCAACTATCTACTAGGAGTCTTCCATATTTCCTTATGCGTCCGATAAGACGCGCAGCTACAAAGCAAGGCCATGTTGAGGGTGGCTGGCGCGATCCGATTCCCGGCGCCGGTCTTACGGTTTGGAAATTGTCTCGACTTCCCTGGGCATAAAAGTATCATCGTGTCATGATATACGAATGCAAAAATGGTAACTTGGCTTAGAAACTTCGCAGTTAATATCTGTGGAAGTGCTATTTCACGATATATATAGACATCAAACGAAATTTCCAATCAATATTCACTATGCGTGAATTATGACTTTTACGCATAGCCCCAATTAATTTCAATATTGTAAAATGCCAATCAAGTCATAGCTTGTCTTATATTTTCTCATTAATGGTTACAGTACACCATCTTACAAAGCATTTCAAAAATATGGCTAATAACCATGCCTCCAGTTGCGTCTACTATTCTCAAACTGGCCGTCATGTACCGACCCAGGAGGAGCCCAGCCTCTAATAACATGATAACTTACTCAGTAGATCAATTCGCTTCGGTAAATTTAAATGCATAAACATGACCGATCAAACTCAGGCAAATAACAATATTAGTATAATGAAATGGAGAAGCCGTTCCACTTATTCTCGTCCGAAGACAGCATCAGCAGCCGAAGGCGCTTCGAGCCTACACTGTGAGGGATCGTCATCATAATGGAGTCGAGTCCGGGAATCGTTGTTGGTCTAGACGCAAACATTGCATTGGCTTGGCGCTCTAGACCAGAGTAGGTACACCTCTAGTGCGAATGTGGAAGATCTTGCACCATACCTGCCGCGCGATTGCGTCAGGTTTAACCCGTGGATTGGATCGCCGCCAACACCACCGCCACTAAGCGCGTAAATGCTGCTGTTTTTGTTCTTTTTTCCAGTTTTGCACTTTTCTCTGGTTACCACCAGTATGCTTACCGTGTTGAATCAATACCAGGACAATGCGAATATTCAGACTATGAAAACATAAAACATTTTCATATTAGTAAATCATATCACAATGAGTTGAACTACTACTATATTCTCGACATACCTTTTTGAATGAATGCTCGAACTAATTTATTTTCGTATATTTGCATATGGAGTTGAGTCTTTGATTTTAAGCTCTGTATTTTATGTTGGTATAAATATACTGCTGTTCCGAGGATAACATATTCGTCTTTACATACGTTTCGAATCTATTTAGTGCTGAGTATTCTTAATTTTCATGAAAAATAAGTTTGGGATCTGAACATTACACTAGGATGTGATCTAATTTCACAACTGTGATAAAACCTGTTTTATGAAAGGTAAAGACATTCATCGAAAAGAAATTAATCATTTTCTATTGAAACGAAAATTATAATTCGAGATTGCGTGCTGCGCGGAGTAATTAACAAGGTTTGGAAGGAAGAGGTTCTGTGCAATGAGTGTATGGAAGGATTCATATGTACAAAATAGGTCGATAGGGCATAATATTCTAAACTGTGGGCTTACAGCTTGGATGTCGTACCGTTTAACCAGAAGAAAGTAAATACCAGTATGAATATAATAAATGAAAATTATTCCGGAAGCAACACTTCAGTTTTAACCGCGTTTTTTAAGTATTTATGACATTTATGTCGACACTATTTAAGAACATATTTATGCTCAACAGTTGCCCAATTTAAGACGTAAAACAAAAATGCTAAGATCTTGGCAAACAGAAACAGATTCTGATTCTGATTAAATTGATGTTTTGTTTTTCATTAGACCAAACAGGCCGGAAACACGGAAGAAAATGTCCTTTGACCGAACAGGTCATTTGGCCATAAGGGACATACGACAGAAAATGTTGTTCGGTCGAAATTGGCATTAGAACAGAAATGTAGTTTGGCCGAAAAGATCAGTTGACAGAACGGGCCATTTGATCAAATAATCATACATGTTATTTGTCGAACAGGTCATATGGCCGGAAATATCCTTTGTGCAAACTTATGAAAACCAAGAATAATCGACAAGACAGATCGTTTGCCAGAAAAGGCCATTACAGATTAAGGTAAACATGTTATTTGGTTGACTATAGCATTCAGCCGATTAGGTTAGACCGGATACCACAAACACAAATGATGTAAAAATCCCAAATAGTGGATCTTAGTTCAAAGTGTTGTATACTTTATATGCATCGTTCTATCCCCCCCATGGTGTAATTTTATTGTGCTGAGCATTAGACCTCTTCATGTTTTCAAAAAGTATCAAACATTCAATCGGTCAGCCCAGCACCACAATTCTTATGCTAAAATAAGTCTCCTGTCAAATTTTCAGCTGATTCGGATAAAATTTCGAGGTGGCTCAAGTCGATTTAGTGTTTTTGGGCTATTTTCAATTTTGGAAAAAAAATCTAACAAGAGATATAAACGTCGAAAACTATCGCAACAACCTCTATACGAAAGCTTTTGGTGTGCTCTACATTGCGATTCGTTCCGTTCACGTTTTGTCCATGTAAAAGTGATTTTCAAGCTTTTAAGTGCATACAAATACTGTTTTCCCCAAAAGTCGTTGTTCTACAAAATTCTTGAGTTTATGACAAATGATTGTTAATTTATTATATTACTATTCCTCTTTTTTCCCTGGAAATTTGAGTAATATAATTGCCCATGTGCGATTTACCGTTAAATTCTTAAAAATCAGACGCTGAATATTTGTCATACATTTGCACGTTAGGATTTCTTCAAGCAAGTTGTTCGAACAAAACATAAATTAAATCATATGATATTTGATGCTAACAACAAACGACTTCCAAATTTTGTTAATTTCATCATATGCCTGCATGCTTTTAACATTGAGTGCATCTTAGTAACAAGTGAAATCGAAGCTTCTTTGTTTGAACAACTTGTTTGAAGAAATCTCAGCGTGCAAATTTATGACAAATGTTCAGCTTCTGATTTTTAAGAATTTAACGGTAAATCACACATGGGCAATTATATTACTCAAATTTCCACGGAAAAAAAGAGGAACTATAAAATAATAAATTAACAATCATTTGTCATATACTAAAGAATTTTGTAGAACAACGACTTTTGGGGGAAACAGTTTTTTAATGCACTTAAAAGCTTGAAAATCACTTTAACATGGACAAAATGTGAACGGAACGAATCGCAATGTTCACAAGGCTTGTAGAGCACACCAAAAGCTTTCGTATAGAGGTTGTTGCGATAGTTTTCGACGTTTATATCTCTTGTTAGATTTTTTCCAAAATTGAAAATAACCCAAAAACACTAAATCGACTTGAGCTACCTCAAAATATTATCCGAATTAGCTGAAAATTTGCCAGGAGACTTATTTTAGCTTAAGAATTGTGATTCTGGGCTGACCGGTTGAATTTTTGATACTTTTTGAAAACATGAAGAGGTCTACTGAGCATGAATTCTTATTTCTCCCTTTTATTTTTTGCCTTTCTCGTACAACTAAGTTGTACCGAAAGGCTATCATTTCACTCCAAATTCGAACTTTTGATAAAAGTCCCGGAGACGCATAGTGTTATATACCATTCGACTCAGCTCGATGAGCTGAACAAATGTCTATCTGTCCGTGTGTGCGTGTGTGTGTGTGTATGTGTGTGCGTGTGTGTGTGCACAAAATGCCATAAAAAACATTAGCCAAATTTTCACATAGAAACTCTTAACCGATTTTCTTGCAACAAGTTGCATCCGACAGAGACTAAAACGCTGTTGATCACTATTGAATTTCATAATAATTGCAAATTGCAAAAATAGATAATATTAAAATAGTGATGAGACATAGTCACGTAGAACAATAATGTGTTATGAAAAATGCCTTGCATCTATGAATATTTTATCCGTGGCTTCCCATTAAGAGTTTCATCGCACTATAAAGATGCTCGTGTTGCACGCATTTAGGCGTAAGTATGCTCTTCGTTCAGTTTCATAGTACTATGAAATTGTCCGAAAGTCAAAATTCGAACATAGGAAATTCGAGAAACTTTTGGCAGCGCCATCTGTCGTCTACTAGTGTAAATTTTCTATCATAACATTAGACGGTGTAACTGTTTTGCCTTTCTTGTACATCATCGAGGTGTAAGCGTAAAGGCTACATTTATTACCTTTTTGCGCGAGAAAGGCACCATCACCGTTAGGTGGATTAATCTGGGTTTTTTTTCGCTTTTCACTTCTATTTATTTCTCAGTAAGGAGTGAGAAGTAACTAGAGAGAAGTAGCAAGTGAGGATTAGGCCTCTTGCTCCTTATTTCTCATTTCTTAATTCTTTTTCTCACTTCTGGAAGTGATTGAATTTCTCACTTATTATAGTGAGAAATTCAAAGTAAGAAATGACAGTAGCCATCGAATAAGTTAGTTCAGTGCGTGTTTTATTCGTCGGGAAACTAATAAAATATCTATCTGATGTTCGGTGGCTCATGTGCACGTATTGCGGTTTGGTCCGGTCGAAACAAGTGCGATCTTCCATAGTTTGTTGTAGCTATCGGGCTAATAAGTACAGAGTGCTGCGCGTCCGCTCAGTCGTTCAAAACGCGAATCTCCTCAGTTTTCATATGCCACCGGGCGTGCATGGTTTATCTCTTTTCTCTCCCCAGACAATCGTGGAGATGCAGAGGTGTTCTCGGTCTCTAGTATCAACGAGAGTCGAACTAACAATCCTTCCCTTCCTATATGACCGTAAGGACGTGTCCGGCGTCGTTACTTACTTTTAATAATTGAGCTCCCGAAACGTGTACATTGAGAATGGGTAGCTAATCTCAAGCCCCATTTATTGTGTTCTCTGTACAGTTTCGCAAGTTCTAGTCAATCACGGAGTAGCAACTACGAACTGTGTGGTCATAATGCTCATGCTCATGCATGCTAATAAATGCAAAGTAAGAAATGAGAAGTGATTAATGATAAGTGAAAAGTGGAACGTTTCACTTCTCACTTTTCATTTTTCATTCCTCATTTCTCACTTTTCATTCCTTCATTTGTTACATTATACTTCTCACTTTTCACAGGGAGAATTCAGAATGAAAAGTGAGAAGTAAGATTGTTTTGCAGCTTCTACCATTTGCCTTCAACAATTGTTCCATTCTGGGCCATCCAAGAATTCTGTGGAGCATAGGCCTTTAAGTTCACATACGTAACCAAGAGGATGTTATCTGTGTTTAAAAATGGTTCATGCGGTATTTGATCCATGAAACTAAGTTGGATACACTTCCAATAAATGTTTCGTTCCATGGCATCCAACAAGTCCCTAAAGTATAGGTCTTAAGAACTACACGCGTAACCAGAGAGCTGTTCTTTCTTTTTATACTGGTTCATGTTTTTTATGATCCGTAGAACAAAATTGGATACACCTTTTATAATAAGGTAATCGAATTCCCTGGAGTATAGGGCTTAAGATCTACCTCAGCTATGTTCAAAAAATGTGCTCAAAAATGCCCTTTTTGATGTATACAACCAAATTGGATACGCCTTCAATAATTGTTCCTGTGCAGATAATAGATAAGATAAGATAAGATAAGAATTGCCTGGTATGTATGGTCTACACTCGTTACTAAAGGACAGCTTTCTCTTTGCAAAATGGTTTATGCCCATTCACAGAACCGATTTGGATAACCCTTTAGCGAATGTTCCATCCCAAGTCATCCATGAATATTCTGGAGCACATGACTTATGGTTTATACGCGTTGCCAAAATGGTTGTTACCCTTGTGATCCATAGTAAAAAGTTGATACACCTTCAACATTTTTTGCATGCCAGTTCATTCAAGAATTCCATGAAATTACTCTTAAAAATTCCCTAATAGCTATTAAATCTTTCCAAAAATAGTTCATGCTTTTATTGATCCCTAGAACCGAATTAGGCAACCTTTTAACCAGAAATTAACTCCTACTTAATTCAAAGGATCAGTGCAAGTTTCATTTATAAAAGTCGAGCAAACAGATCTCTCGTTGTGCGTATTGTTCTTAGGGCCTGTACTCCAAGTTCTTGGATGGCTTCCCAGTCAACACAAAATCGCATATGCTAGCGAATAAGTGTACAAGGTGGAGGCGATATAGGCGCATTCCTCCATTTGACTGCGTGCAAAATGCACGTATATGGCCTCCACTTTGTATACTTGTTCGCTATGATATACGATCTTGTGTTTGCTGGGTTGGCAATGATTATGCTCAATTGAAGATGCATTTAATACATATCCAATTTGTACTCCATTTTTTGTAATTCTTGAATGGCCTGGAATGCACCATGCATTCAACACAAATCCCATTTTCTTCTAATGATCACTAAGAGCATGTTTTTTTTCTAGGAAGTATCTTTCGTTACGCGTTTATACTTTTATTTCTGTATTTCAATGCTTGAAATTCTTGGTTGGTCTTCAATGGAACATGCATTCAATACATATCTAATTTGGGTCACATGATCATTAAAAGCATGTTTCATTTCTAAACGAAACAACTAGATCTCTCGTTGAGCGGATTGACCTTTAGGACTGTGCACCAGTTCTTGGATTCTATAACAAATAATTGAAAACCAACTTGGGTTGTTAACGTTAATCAACGATAAACGCCGTTGACGTTAGTTTTTCCCTTGTCATAAGACGAGTTTGTGAGCCGGGTGTAACAGCCGGGGTACGATTTTCAACAGATCCAGTCAATTTATTTGCTTCGCGGATGACATGGACATTGTCGGCCGAACATTTGCAAAGGTGGCAGAACTGTACACCCGCCTGAAACGTGAAGCAACAAAAGTTGGACTGGTGGTGAATGCGTCAAAGACAAAGTACATGCTTGTGGGCGGAACCGAGCGCGACAGGGCCCGCCTGGGAAGCAGTGTTACGATAGACGGGGATACCTTCGAGGTGGTCGAGGAATTCGTCTACCTCGGATCCTTGCTAACGGCTGACAACAACGTTAGTCGTGAAATACGAAGGCGCATCATCTGTGGAAGTCGGGCCTACTACGGGCTCCAGAAGAAACTGCGGTCGAAAAAGATTCGCCACCGCACCAAATGTGTCATGTACAAGACGCTTATAAGACCGGTTGTCCTCTACGGACATGAAACATGGACAATGCTCGAGGAGGACTTGCAAGCACTCGGAGTATTCGCGAGACGGGTGCTTAGGACCATCTTTGGCGGTGTGCAAGAAGACGGTGTGTGGCGGCGAAGAATGAACCATGAGCTCGCCCAACTCTACGGCGAACCCAGTATCCAGAAGGTAGCTAAAGCCGGAAGGGTACGATGGGCAGGACATGTTGCAAGAATGCCGGACAGCAACCCTGTAAAGATGGTGTTCGCTTCCGACCCGGCAGGTACGAGACGGCGTGGAGCGCAGCGAGCGAGATGGGCAGACCAGGTGCAGAACGACTTGGCGAGCGTGGGGCGTATCCGAGGATGGAGAGATGCGGCCTCGAACCGTGCATTGTGGCGTCAAATTGTTGATTCAGTGTTATCTGTTTAGATGTTAACTAAATAAATGAAATGAAGACGAGTTTGTACAATCCCATTGAATTCCACTTAATTGTATCTTGATCTTAGTTTTTCGAAAATTTAACGTCAACGGCGTTACGTTGAATGTTTTAAAAATAAACGTTAACGTCAATTTTTTTTTATTCTTTATATGAGTGATTTTTAAGATTTACAAAGTTCATCACTATTAACGTCAATGAAAAGCGTTGAATCAACGTCAACGCCAACGTTGATTCCATCGTTGATGCTCTCAAGAAGCGATGAATCGTCGGAAGCGTTGTCATGGTCAACGATTTGATAAACAAGTGAAAATTTCGGAATGCAAAACCAAACCAAACTTGTACTTGTCACTAAAAAGGCGCTCGTGGTACGGGTGTGAAACTGCCGGGTGCTGCCGACATCGACTTAGCAAAAATAGTTAATTTATTAGTACCGGATTGTAATTTTGTACATTATATAAATAGTGTGAGGCTGCTTAACTAAGGTTTCTGTTAATCAACGTTAACGTTAAGAGTTGAAATGTTTCCATTTTTCTTTCTTTCATTGATGCGTTGATAGAAGCATTATAAATACAAACAAAAAATTGAATTATTCGAAGTAATCTATTTCACAGAAATGCCATCAACAGCATTGAACAACATTTCGAAGGGCCTTTAAGAAGCGGCTGTCTACTCTTGTGGAATATTGTAGGCAAACAAATGCTTAAGAGAAACGATTCATTTAATAGCCTTTCCGTCCCTGACGTTTGGTAAGGGATTTCAAAAATTAAAAGAGATGTAAAAACCACATTTCTTGACCGATTCCTTCACAACAAATTGCTTTTCATCAGGAAGGAGTCCCATTTCTGGATTTGGGTCAATCCTCAGTATGGTTCCAGATATATTCCAGAATCCATTGGGGCCAGGTGTCCCCGAAAAAAGTGGCCATTTTTAAACATCACGATTTCACAAATCAATTATCGACATGATGTTTTCAGGGTTCCTGGACCACTGGAGGAGGAGAAGGGCCGTTTGGCCGAACGCCGCTAGGCCGAAAGTTGTTTGGCCAAATATACCATTTGGCCGAACACACCATTAGGCCTAAAGTCATTTGGCCGAAAGGGTCATTTGGCCGAGAGGGTCATTTGACCGAGAGGGTCATGTGGCTGAAAGAGTCATTTCCTAAATTAAGCAAAAACAGGTCGGGTTACACCTCAAACTCAAACAATGATCGGGATGATGTTTTCAGGGTTCCTTGACCACCTGCGTTCAATCCTGCCCCAAATGGCAATTTCCTAAATTAATCCAAAATGTGGCCGCATTGAACACGAGTTGCCCAGAAACCCTGAAAATATCATTCTCATCATTATTTTGGGCCGCTTTATCCGGGGACAACTGACCCCAACATATTATTCATGAATTATTTTAAAATCGTACTGAGGACTGATGGACAAGTATGAATAAAAAATTGCGATCCATCCGAATAAAAGATATTTTAGTTACTAGATAAAGATTGTCGCTTCTGTTCCCTTTGTTCTGCTGTCCGAAACATGTGTGGTACATACCTGTCAAATCGTATGGATTTTTCTTCTTTGACATTTAGCTCCCCTATCCTCGCCAGCAAAAGATGTTCCGGACAGCGACGACAGCGACAATCTTTATCTAGTAACTAAAATATCTTTTATTCGAATCGAATGTAACTTGTTGCGAAGGAATCGGTAAATAAATTTGGTTTTTACAGTAGTTTTGATTTTTGGAAGCCCTTGAAAACAGACATCAGAAACGGAAAGGTTAGTTGGGGCAAACGCGCATCATAACGGGCAAATGTGCTCTTTTTAAGAAGGCATTATCTCTTAAATTCGCCTAATACCGTCAATTCGCCTTGTACCGGGCAAACGCGATCATTTAAGGTCCTCTGACGGAATCCAAGATAAAAAGTGCTCGCGTTTTCGGGGGCACGCCACTCGATACGGAAGCAACGCACAACTGTCATTTTTATCATTTCACGCATGCTGCGTCGCAGCAAAGCTAAATCAACAAAAATGACAGTTTTGCACCGTCTCTGAATCGAGTGGTGTGCCCCCGAAAACGCGAGCACTTTTAAACTTGGATTCCGTCAGGAGTGACCTTAAAGAAGGCATAATCTCCTCAATTCGTTGTTTACCAGCCAGATGCGTTCATTCAAAAAAAGTTTTATTGTAGTAATCAACTAACCTTCAGAAGGGACTTACTTCTCATACAGGAACGGAACAGACAGAATAGTCAACAATACTCCAATTAGGGGATGAAAAAAATCATGAGTGCATGAGTTTTCAACAGCAAGCTGTTTGCGGCAAAGTCTGCTTTTCTATCTCTCTTTGAATGTACGCTACAATCTGAACCAATTACTAAGATATCTATAACGATCGCAGATAAAAATGATCAGCTGGAAAAGCCTGCTAAATCAAATAATTCAACGGGAAACTTGATGTACTAGTAGATTCCAGGCTCTAGTTCTTATTAACATTTTTTATCCAGTATTTTGCGCGTGGTAATGGCGGCGTGAGTTCCTCCCAGTTTGACATTCAAGAGGTAGAAAACATTGGCACTCATCAGGTTAGCCTTGAATTGCATAAAAACTATTCGTAAATATACAGATGTCAAAGAACACGCAAGGCTTGAAATATTTTAAAATCCAAATTCCTTTAATTCAAATTCATATTTTAGTTCATTTTAGGTAACATGCGATCTCATCAATGGATTTCAAGAATTGCTTAAGATGAAAAGAATCATCAGAAACATTATCCTCAATATTCAATCTAGAAAAATACTTTTTACCTGGGAGGGAGCTCTTGATACTACACATCAAATTAATTATATACTGTCGTCATGCAACAAGTAAATTTTCAACAAGAAAAAACAATCAACGTAGGCGCCATCTGAAAAGACTAAATTCTGTTTTGCGTGTTATTGTTGTTTTATTGCCTTAAAAATTCGCTTGCCGAGAGTTTCGTTTTCGGCTCACACTGACAGCTAGATTTAGCCTCGGATTGAAACACACATTTTTCGAATCTGTTTCTCCTCCCAGCTTTTTACAATAGCTACGTTTTCGAGTTGAGTTGAGTTGAGCATGTAAAAACAGTTATCCATAACGCAAAAAAAATGTCCAAATAGGATAGTTCACTTTAGGGTGGTTATACAATAAAGCCACAAATCGGCCATCTTGGAAACCACGTGCTTTTCCTAGTGATTTTTCAAGAGCACGAATTGAGAGAACCACAATGCCCATGGTGATAAAAACATCCGTAGATCATTTGCTTACTTATGCTAAACAATCGACTTGAATTTCAGCATGGCTTGATTGTATAATCACCTTAACTTTTTTGTGTAACTTATTACACCACCAGATCCCTCAATTTAACGAATCTTTCTAAATTGTGAATTTCTTCATTTGAAATACCTACATGGCAAAAAAAAATACGAGTAATCGAAACCGTCATGCTTGTGACGGCAGCATAGTACATAATAAAATAATATTCTGAGCAGAGCTTGTGGTGAATGTTAATAGAAATGCTGATAATTATTTGAGGGTCTTATGAAGATGAGCATGCTAGCAGTAATTTAGTAGTTGCAACTCCGTGATTTACCAGAATAAGAGCCATTTTTTTAGGAAAATTATTTTGAGCTGGAGATGAACCAGTCTCCGGCTGAAAATCTCCCAAATAAAGATAATAATAATAATAAAAATTTTGAGCTTTTTAGTGGAATGTCTTCACTTGTCATAAGACGAGTTTGTACAATCTCATTGAATTCCACCACTTAATTGTATCTTGACAGATACGTATTTCGACCTCAACAGTAAGGCCGTCTTCAGTGTCTCGTACTTGACTCGACTTCGAGATGTTGAGGTCGAAATACGTATCTGTCAAGATACAATTAAGTGGTGGAATTCAATGGGATTGTACAAACTCGTCTTATGACAAGTGAAGGGACAGAATAAGAGCCTAGGGGCATAGGATTTATTTCCCAACCTCAATGAGTAGTCCTGGCGTTGGTCATTAACATGAAGTGCATAATATCACTATCAATTTGCAACAGTTTCATCATTGACACCAGTTCAAAGTCAGATCTGAAACTCTGGTTAGAATTACGAGTTTGAATTTAAAATGCCACTTATTAACTATCAATATTTCCATAGCATGGCCCATGTCCTGGCTTTGTCAATCTATTATGGGGTTTACATTCTTAGGTAATGAAATTTAAATGTTAGAACTGTGAAACCTAAACAATGAAATTCTTGAGTAAAATCTATAAGGATCCTAGAGTAAAATATTTGACGTTATGTTTGTTTTCAACAATCCCGATAAGTGGCATTATTTTTCAATGAACCAAAGCCTACATTGATCTGAATATATAAATATTTTCCACCTCTTAAATGTCAAAAAGGAACCCACGAGGCCGCCATTATCGAGCGCAAAATACTGGATTCATGTATTTATTCGGAATGCACTACGCTTCTGGCGACTGACAAAAAATTTTCGTCGTATTTTTTCACGTCCTCCCAATAAGAGACTTAAAAGGAAGTTTGCGCGTAATCAGATCAACTACACAAAACTTGGAACCGAAAGGCAACCAACTCTACACTTTTGACGGTATTCCGAAATACTAACAAATACTAGCTAAAAACTACATCGTACCTACGGTAAATTGGTAGAAAGACGTTTCCGATTCAAATTACGCATTCATTACCACATCATAATTTTCATTTATTTTTATTTTTATTAGTCAAGATTAATCACATGACTCTTTGCTGACAACCGTTTTTAGACCTGCAAATGGCAGACAAAGTGCAATAATGAGCACTGCACAGACAGAGGTGGAGCACCACACGATGCAATCACATTCTTGTTCTCAAAAGCTATTGAAATTACGCCAAGTGGTGTCCCACCAAATAACAATATCTGGCACCGCCAGTGATAATGAGGTAAATTAATTAATTGTACGATTAGGCGCATGCATTTTCGATCAAAAGAAAAGTGAGTTAAACCTCTCGGATATTGATTCAGTACGGTATTGTTTAAAGGTACCTGCCTATAGCATTCAAAGCTGCCAATAGGAGTTCATTCAGTGTCCTACAGCCCCAGTAGAGAGCCTAAAAGGGAAAAAAGGAAAAGTTCAAATGTTCGATCTTGCAAGTTGGTAGCACCCCAAAACGGTAGCTTTGATCTTGTGGCCTTTTGTGCGAAACCGAGTTCACATTATAAGTAGGAAAGGTAGATTTGGTACGCGGCGCGATATGTGTTCGCATAAATGTATGAGAAGCCGGCATTTATGACGATTTCATACTCCGCCGTGGTGTTTCCAGCGTTTATGCAGCTGATTAAAAATTAAATCAGATAATTTCGTCTATAATTCGCTCGCAGTGACAAGGCACTAATAAGGCGCACGCCACCGCTACCGCCACTACTACGGCTGGCTGGGGAGCACGATCTAACGAACGATCAGCAGTTGGCGGGCAGAACGTGCGTGACTCATAAACTGGATCGAATTGGGCAATAACATGCGGATAATGCCCGTATTGAAAGGTGCGCAACAAGTGTGCTTTATTATTCATTTTCTACCGAGTCGATTGTGCATTGAATTCTACACCGATTTTTTGTATTGCTTGTCGTTGGACATTTTTGTTTGGTCAAGAGGAAATGCGGACTATTGACTCCAAAACATTGATCTGAAGACTTAAACCATGACCAACTTGAAATGAATTTTCCCAACCACGTTTAGAATCTTTTTTTTTTTCAAATTTTAAACCTACTAAAGGTACAGAATTGTCGGTCTACTCACCATTTCTACCAATTAACAGAACACTAATGTTTTGCCTCTAGCAAAAAAAGAGGTCCTTCAAGAGTAAAGCACACCCTCACTTATTATAAGCCTTTTCACTTCTAGTTAACGTCCATCGAACTTCTGATATGCAGTTTATTTCCATTAGCCAAAGTCGCATTCACCGGACCCAAGATCAATTGTAGCACCAGTAGATTAGAGACATGGTTTGCGTTTCGTGGTGCTTTTGCTCGAGAACACCCCCCGGGCGGCAGCGAACAAACCAAAATTTGGTGTCAAATCGAACACCTATCAACATGCGACGCTAGCCAACCACCAACCACCAGGTGATCTGCTGCCCCAGAGCCAGGTGATTGTGCGATACGCGGCTCTTTTCTCGCTGGCTGGGTTTCTCGTAAACTGGTTCAGCCGCCGAAGGGGGATGGTGAGAAAATGTCTATTAGACCGTGTTGGCGGTATCGCTCGGTATCGTTTAGCTGGACACCAGACCCGAGCCGCCTTATGTGTCGAACGGTTTGTAATAAATCGCCCAAGGGTTCAAAGCGTAAGTGGCGTTTGATAGCGCGACAAAAACAAATCTCATGCGTTATTACTTGCACTCGCTTCGGGTGCTACTGATTTGCGCATAATAAGCGACTACACTTGAGGAGAATAAATTATGCTTCGTTTGTTTTTCGTTTACATTTGGCACTGGTAGGTTTGAAAAAGGACTTCTTTCCTTGAACATTTTATTCAGGTAATAATTTATTTCTGTTATAAAGCTTTCAGTATAACCAAATTAGGGTAAGTAAAATTTTTTAGCCGTGCGGTAAGACGCGCGGCTACAAAGCAAGACCATGCTGAGGGTGGCTGGGTTCGATTCCCGGTGCCGGTCTAGGCAATTTTCGGATTGGAAATTGTCTCGACTTCCCTGGGCATAAAAGTATCATCGTGTTAGCCTCATGATATTACGAATGCAAAAATGGTAACCTGGCTAAGAAACCTCGCAGTTAATAACTGTGGAAGTGCTTAATGAACACTAAGCTGCGAGGCGGCTCTGTCCCAGTGTGGGGATGTAATGCCAATAAGAAGAAGAAGAAGAAGAAGAAAATATTTTTTTAAAGAAATTGAATTAAAAATTTTATGTTTCGAGATTTACGCTATATCAATAACCTATTTTCAGTAAGTTCAATCCAAGTTAATTACCTGTTTCCGGATATTATTCGGTCAAAATGCACACTAATTACAATATTTGAAAACTCGATGTGTATGTGAATGATTTAGATCGAAAAATGTATTTGCAGAAGATTCAATTCTACGACCCTCTGTATGCTTTAACCAACTAAGCTGTATGGCTGATTCCTATATTTGAATTTTGAATGATGAAAAAATAAACTCCCTACTTATTGTCTTTCAATAAATCACCAACTTTACCAAACCATCTGTTGTGTTCAGAACGAATAATGCACTTGTCTTTACAACGGTCGTAACTTGATGTTTGATGTACTCTACAGTGACCTGCATAATAAAAAGCCCACTTTCCGTTTTTCATACAAAATACATACAACTTTGGAGATCTAGATCACGATTGCGTGTGAACCAATTTTGCTGAAAAATTTGAGCTCAGATATAACTTGAATTTTACCACATCTAAGTTTCGACCATATTGATTCATAGGATAAAAAATTATTGCGGTAATACCAAAACGTTTTTTTTTTTGGCAAAAAATTGATTTTATAATATTTTGAAAATTACAACTCTTAGTGTACAAGTATATTCCGCAAACTTTTTTGTATTGCCAAAATACGCGTTTTTGCTGAATAAGTCATCAGTTTACAACCTATAGAATTCAAGATATTTTAAAAATAAATTTTTGTTCAAAAATTCATTTTGGTGTTACCGCAATAATTTTTTACCCTATGAATCAATATGGTCGAAACTCTGGTGTGGTAAAATTCAAGTTACATCTGAGCTCTGGTCAAATTTTCAGCAAAATTGGTTCACACGCAATCGAGATCTAGATCTTCAAAGTTGATAATTTTGTATGAAAAACGGCATGTGGGCTTTTTATTATGCCGGTCACTGTATGTTTGTTGAGATTGAAGCATGTTATCGAACAAAATCAAACAGCTAATAAACCTATAAATATATCAACTTGCTTTCAGTAATGCTGTCTTCTAGTGGGCGTTACAATGTGGCTACCACTAACATTGTCGTTTTTTATTGCGATGGCAACTGTAAATATTCCCAGATTTAATCAACCCATCCCAATGTTAATTTTTAATTATAAGTATTCCAGGCTGAGCAAGTATACCAATCATGTGCAGACGAGTGGCTAAAGTCTGACAACGATTGGAAGCATCACATCCTGTGCAAAGTTTCTATCTTCGATGTTCGAGATCGAGGAGACGCACCACTACCATCCATGAACGACTTTGTGGGTTGTACGTTCGTCAAAGCAGGTTGGATGGACAACGCCAGCCGAGCACTGAATGTGGCCAAAATAGCTGCCGACTTGAAGGATATGGGTTATCCGGATAGGCAAGATAAAATCGGAGAGCTGAATGGCAGATGTCAATCGATCTATGGTGAGAAAATTACTGTGATGAATTATTTGGAATGCCTTGCAATTGGACCTGGTGCTGTTAGGGAGATCATACCGATGCTAAAGAAAAGGGAGAAAGATTTTTTCAGCAAAAATCATTGCAGTGGAGTGAGGATTTGAACACAAACATTGTTCCAAAATTTATTTATTTAATTTATTTAAGGGGAAGAGAGTCATTTTCTTGTTCCTAAATAGAAATGTAAGCCACCGCCGGCATTTTTGCATCGGCGCGCCACCGTTTGAGATCTGCTACGTCGCTGATCTTAAATTGCTCTCGCCGATCAAAATGTGTTGTGCATTTGAAACTTCAGAGATTTTATCGTGAAAATACCAATGATTTCTTTGAAAATTTCTTAAATTTCCCGTTGATGTTTGGAAAATATTTTATCTAGAACATTTAGTAGAAACTATTCGAAAATAAAAAAATATTCCTTTTGAAGTCATGATCAAATTTCCGTGAAAGATTAGAAGAGTTTTCCGGGGGAATTCTGCAGAACTTATGAGCACATTTGGAAAATTTAATTAAATTAAATGGAATGGAATTAATTAAATTAAATGGAATTTAAAAAAAAGTTTGTGCAAATTTCGAACAATTTCTTATTTTCTGGAAATTTCAAACATATTCTCCTTGAAATTTAAAGAGTTTCTTGATGAAATCAAATTCTTGAATGAGGAAGGGCCGTTCGGACGAAAGTCATTTGGCTGAAAGATACAAGGTCGAAAGTAGCTGAATCTGTTATTTTGCTGAAATGGATGTACGGGTCGAAAAGTCGATCAGTTGAATATGTCGTTTGGCCGACAATGACTTTTAGTCGAAATGATCGTTTGGTGCAAAGAGCTTTTTTGCCGAAATGGACATACGTTCGAAAATGTGACTTGACCGAACTGGTTATTTTGCAGAAAAAAAAGTTGACTCTACACACTTAATTTAGATTACCGGGTAATCTCAGCAATATCTCAGCAATTTGTAAGCCCCAGTAAACATTTTGTTGCTGAAATTTCTGTCATAGTTGCTGAAAATCTGCAAATATTTTATCGGGATATCAGTTTTTTTTACTTTACTGCCAAACTGCAGATATCAAAACTTAGTGTGTACTGCACACATCGTAGTTGCAAGTCGTGATTGACCGAGAAAGAACAAATACAGCTATTATTATTATTTTATTATTTTATTATTTTATTATTATTTATTTGTTTATTTCTAGTGGCGTAAGGTTTATGCTTTTAAATTGCCACATGCGGCGACTCTTAGTTTTACAATTAAATTTTTTGATATTTTTTTACATCTTCTTCTGCTTATTGGCAATATATCCCCTACTGAGACATTGCCGAGTTCGTTCATCAAGCAGTTCCATAGTTAGACAATATTTCTAGATCAAGTTACCATTTTTGCATTCGTATATCATGAGGCTAACACTATGATACTTTTATGCCCAGGGAAGTCGAGACAGTTTCCAATCCGAAATAAGGTCAATTCAAAAAGCGGGTGGCCAGAAATTACGACAAAGATTTAACTAGCGTACTGTCTTTTTATTGCTACATATTTGTACGATACAGGAAAACTTCACTTATCATAATATCTAAAAAATCGCGCATGAACACAAAGATACTTGTTTTTTCATACAAACCGGTAGTGAATTCCATAGGCAATTCTACAAATCCATACATTAACTAATACACAAGAAAAAATCAGATCAGTTGTTCCCTATATAGAAATTCTAGTTTTCTTTATTAAGATTCTTTCAACAATTTTCTCTTTTTGTATAAATCAAATTGTTTTGTGAATAACAGAGTAGAACATGAAATGACAAATATACGGTAGGATAATAGTTCTGAACATACTGACATCTTACCACTTTTCCATGCTGCCAAAAAATCGAGTGTACGTTTTCATACCGCGATTTATATGTTGAAAATATTGCAGGCCACCTAAATGTTTTATTCTACGTTGTGCGAATGAATAAATTAATTAACAAATACAGAACGATCAAGCGATCTTCGAAATATGTTGTTCTGTTTTGTGTGAGTGAATAAATTAATTAGCAAATGAAACATTGGTGCGCGATCGATCGGGTTTCCTTTAATAAGTAGAACGATCGCGCGATCATTAATATATTTGGCTCTGCGTTGTGCGGGTAATTAAATTAATTAACAAATAAAAAGTTAGTGCGTGTTCTATCGTGTTTCTATTAGTACGCAGAGTGATTACGCGATCATCGAAATATTTTGTTCTGCGGTGTGTTTTGTGTGCGGTCGATAAATCAATTAACTAGTGCGCGTTCAATTGTGTTTTTGATTAAACTCCATCAAAATATACGTTACACACGGCAAACCGTTTACCAAAACGAACCCTGCTACACTTCCTACCCTATATATCCAACATCCCAGTGATTTTTTGTGGAAGTGCAGATGACTCGTCGGCTTCCATCAAAGCGAGCATCACGTCGTCATTTTCCTACCTATTCCCCAATTGACCTGCATTCGGACACGGCCGGCGCTGGTATTGCTTGATTTTGGGTCACCAGTTTTTACACATTGAGGAAGATGTTAGTCCCAAACATAATCTGTTGGTTCTCTGTGTAATTTCAGCTGACCTGGCAATAACGGAGTAGCAACCGTGGGCGGTCAATCATGCTCATGCTCAGGGAAGTCGAGACAGTTTCCAATCCGAAAATTGTCTAGACTGACACCGGGAATCGAACCCAGCTACCTTCAGCATGGTCTTGCTTTGTAGCCGCGTGTCTTACCGCACGGCTAAGCAGGGCCCCTTACTTTACATGTTTTCGCTATACGACAACTGGGACGTGATGTTCGTAGCAGCTATCGTATGGTGAAAACATACAGAGTAAAAAATCAAACGATCGAAACGTCGGGAATGTAATACACAGACTGAGAAAGCCAAGTTTATAAAGTTAACTGATTAAACGAATTTCTGCTCTGCGAGGAAGATTTTTTTATTTTTTCACTTCGCGCTGGCTGGCGTGATCTGCAGTGACACGATCGATCCCGCACTGATTAATTCTCTGCTCCTCGATGCAGATTTTTTTTGTCTTCGCGTACTGCATGCCTGGTATAATCTAAAAGCTGTTGACACTGATCAATTACTTTCGCTGTCTCTCAACCACACCAAACTCAAGTATGATTTAGCTGAACTGGTCATTTTGAAGAAAGTCGTTTGAACAAAACGAACGTTTAGCCAAAAATGGCGTCAAGATTTTTTTTTGTGTCTTTATTAAGGAGACTTTCAGCCCGTTTGATCAAGATCGTTGTTTGGTATAAATAGCCATTTACTAAACAGGCCAAACGTTTAATTCGGCCTAACATGTTATACCAAGGGTCTTCTGCCGAGCCAAATGACCAGAAGGGTAAGTATTTAATCAAAAATCATTTGGCCGAAGGCCACAAGGTCGAAAATTGTTTAGCCGAATATATCATTTGGCCCAGGGTAGAAATATTTCACAGTCAATGCAGTGAAAAACATGGATCTCAGTATAATCTGGGGTCGCCTTCATCGCCGCCGTAGTGAGTGCTAAGCATATGCGTTATTTCGAAAAATTTCGTTTCAGGTGGTTCGGAACGAAATTCCGCGGAATTTCGCGGAATTTGACCATGGCGAAATCTGATTTTTGGATTTCGTTTCGTTTCGTAAAATTACAAAAATTTCGCTAGAAAAAACTAACTTTTAACGAAATTTAACGGAATTTTGAAAGCAATTTAAACTTAAATCATACTTAAATCAATGCCTCGTACGGTTGTGTATTATCAAAAATTTTGGCTGCGCCGCTGAACAAAATTATAAAACTCTTTTCAAAACTTAATGTTATAGAATTTTTTTTAACGCTTACTACATAATCTTATTCTGAGTCGATAAATACGTAATAAATTTTCTTCTGTAAAACGTCTTCAGTGTTTTGTTAGAAATATCTAACAGAAAATGAAAAGTATCTTTAACTATTCTATCCTATTTTTTTCAAAAGTGATCCGACTTAATATTTAAGACGTCAGGCTCAGAGTGTAAATGTATTTAGATATATGAATCAGATCAGCATGACTTTGTCAAAACAGCAAAGCAGTGGCACGGATTCCTAGGGCTCTTGTGAAGTATTTTTAGAGCGCCTCTTTCACATTGGTTTTGCGTTGGATTGATTTGAAACATGGTTTTCTTTCTTAAGTTTTCAAAATAACTTCGTTTACAATAAATATTTAGTCGCTTACCAAGGTAGCTTCAATTGAATTAGCTTTTGAACTAACCAACGATTCCTTTTCCGTTGCGATCACGAAGATGCAGAGCATTCCTCGGTCTCTTATAACAATGAGTGTCAAACTAATTTTCCCCTCCTAATAGCAGATCGTCGAGCTGATTATCTATAAGACTGTGGGTCTCCGAGCCTCATATAAAAAAGTCGAATTTGGAAGAAAATTTTAGCCTTTTGGTGCAACTTTTTGTATGAGAAAGGAAAAATTATTTCTTCATACCTGGCAAACTGCTGCCGTAAAAACTTTGCGATCAAATTTCTGAAATTTATAACTTTGTGCATTTTAGAAAGATGCAGAGGATTATTCTAGTTAGTAAATGTATGCTAATAAATGTATGGAAGACTGATTTTTTTTTGTTGTTTTATGTTGGTTATTTGTACCGGAAATGCCGAATTTCCGGAGCTTGTTCCATGGCCATCGAATGGCCTGTTATACCCTACCAAGAAACTATGGCGTTTTCTAGATTACTCATGAGATTCTGAGAGGATTGAAGTGTCGGAAGCCTAATTTGTTTTGTAGTTTTATGTTGTCCTTTTGTACCGGAAATTGTGGATTCCCGGAACCTGTTCCGTGGCCATCGCATGGCCAGTTTCACCCTAGCAAGAAACTATGGTGTTTTCTAAGTTACTTATGAGATTCTGAGAAGTTTGAGGTGTCGGAAAACCAATATATTCCGTGATTCCATGTTGGCCTTTTATACCGGATATTCCGGGTTTCCGGAACCTGTTCGGTGGTCATCCGGAGGCCAATTTATGTCTATTTGGCTATTGCTGTCAATTATTCACATTGACCATTAATTACTTATACTAAAACACCTGTTATGACGTTAAAAATTTCAAAATATTGAACATTTGCTCAAAAAATGACTTATGCTACACTTCAAAACTCCGTTCACTAAAAGAGGGAGCGTCATGCTGAGCATTTTACCCATCTACTTTCTGAAACTACTACTCCCCTTGATCACAGTTGAAACCAGTGTTGTAAAATGTCATTTGCATTCGTTTGTATAATTTTACCAGAACTTTTTTCAGAAGGTAGCTATCAATTCATGAGGTATGACGAACTTATAGCGCTTAAATGTGCCTACAACTTTGTCTAACAAGACATTGAGGTAAATATGTAATCTGGGGCGTGGAGAGTTTTCACTCTACAGCCTCAGATGTTATACTTAGAGCAATGTACCCTTGGACGAAAGTATAGCCCTACTCAAGCGTTATGAGCACATCTAAAATTATGGAATAAATTTGGCTTCTAAAGAAAGTTATGAACGAATTAGTCAATTGACATGCAGATGACATTTTACAAGCCTGGTTGAAACCGCTTGCATTTTAGTTGAAAATTTACCGAGATCGAGCTGTTTTGAGTTGTCAAGATTCGTCCCGGCAGTTTGAGGGTTAACAACTCTCTATCTGCGTATACACCGGACAGATGAGGATATATAAATGAGTAATGAGTATCCAACTAGCTAAAAAATAAAATTTATACATTCATTTTCTGGTTTTGAGTTAACTCAATACCATAAAACCATGCTTATAAGATAACATGAAGTATGTTTCAGCATAATAACATAATTACATAATTCTTAAGTTCCCAGCAAACACAAGATCGTATATCATAGTGAATAAGTGTACAAAGTGGAGGCCATATACGTGCACTTTGCATGCAGTCAAATGGAGGAATGCGCCTATATCGCCTCCACATTGTACACATATTCGCTAGCATATGCGACTTTCTGTTGGCTGGGTTCAATCAAAGTTTATTGCCTTTTTACGGGGATTAAACCACCCGACTTGGACATTAATTTACAATGTTGTGAAAACTCATATATGAATATATACATTATGTGGAAGATATAGATTTGGAAAATGTATTGGAGGTAACCACTTTCCCTTCGATGGGACTCGAACCCGTGACCCTACAGTACGCTAGACAGTAGCTTAGTTGGTTAAAGCACCAGTATAGCGTACTGTAAGGTCATGGGTTTGAGTCCCATCGAAGGGAAAATGTTTACCTCCAATACATTTTTCAAATCAATATCTTCCACATAATATACATATTCTCATATGAGTTTTCACAACATTGAAAAATAATTCTTAAGTAAAATAAGGTTTTTAACAGAATTTGAAATTAATTGCATTTTATTCGGCAACTCGGCCGTACGAAAACCATTTTTTTGTTAAACATCTTGGCTGTACATATGCACAGCACATGTTTCGAAATGGGCAATATCAAATTTGCGAAAAAGAATCCACGAGTTTTGGAGGGACTCGAACCCTCAACCTCCTACTCTCTATATAGGCGTGATAACCACTTAAAGGTCTCGTTTGCGGAAATGCCATCAGAATCCGAGTACCAACATCCACCGCGGTTAGCTCTTTTTTGCAAATTGAATATCTTTCGGATGCTTGATTTGTCCAATCTCACATGTGCTTTACTGTTGGTCAAGCGAGTGCACATTGTTTATTAAACGAGAAGATCTGATGTGCACTCGCAATTGGTCGCAAAGAAGTTTCTTGACTTTGAAAAAATGAAATCAGAATTGCATACATAATGTAAAACCAATTAAATAAAAATTCCGCGGAAAATAAATAAAATTTCGTTTCGTTTCGAAAAATTTGATATAAAAGACATCACCTTCATCCAGTGCTGCCGAATATTTACAACCCTGATTTGGCCGAACAGACTATTAGGTTGAAACCTATCTAGTCGAAACGCTGCTTACTGAAATGGTTTTCGACGTAAAACAAAAAACGCCACTATCGCCGTCCAAAATAATGACAAACGCCAGATCGGCACTCACCTCTACTGTTAAATAAATAATTAGTTTGAAAACCTCAGATAAAACTTTTACTTAATTAGAGCGCTGTCTCTGATATTTTTGTGGAATGAATTGTATGTGCTTTGTCTGTCGCGGAACTTTCAACAGCATATTGCTTACCTCAAAGCAACACATAAGATGCGATTCAAATATGACGTCCACTATTATTTGAGATTTCTTATCCCCCCTTCCCCCTCTGACTCGCTTTTTTGTATACCTAGTATATGTACTGTCACAAAATCTCAGATCCTAAAACATGTGACGACATTATTAAACGATCCCTAATAAAGTAGAAATATATGATCTTTCTAACCTCAAATTCAGAAAAAAAACTAGTTTTATCTACTTCACAGCTTTGTGATTTGAGAAGAGGTCACCAGTGAGCCCAAGTACAGGAATTCTTCAACCACCTCGATTTCGTCGCCACCAATACAAACTCGTAGTGGGTGGCTTCCCGACCAGTAAGTCATAACAAAATGTTATCACAATTATATCAACATGTGTTACAAATAACAATACTAGAGAGTGAAGAAAGAAATTTTCATGATCGTCATAACATGATTATAACATAATGTGTTATGTTTCTTTTTACCGAAAAAAAAATGCCTACATTTTTTGTAGATAGGAATTGAAAAAAAAACGAAGGTACCACCTTCAGTGTAACTTGAACCTGCATTCAAAGTTGAACTAGCTGAACAAAGTTAATTGCTTACATTACGGATATTCATAATCTTTTCAATAACATAATTTGTTAAAGTATTAGCTATTTTCACCACTTTTTATGTAACACGTCGAGTTATATTTTTTGTTCAATAGTTATCGAGCGCAGTTGACCTGGTGGACCAAATAATCCAGACCCCAGAGCAGATTGTAGAGCCTAGAACATCTGGTTTGGGTATATCTGAGCTGCAAATCATACGTGTGAGCTCTACGGACTTGTATGGACATGACTGGTCGATTTCAGATAGTTATCGAGCGCAGTTGACCTGGTAGACCAATTGATCCAAACTCCAGAACAGATTGGAGAACCTGAAACATCTGGTTTGGGTATATCTGAGTTATAAATCATACGTATGGTCGATTTCAGATTGCTTTCGAGCGCAGTTGGCCTAGTAGACGCATTGATCCAAACTCCACAGCAGTTTGGAGAATACAGAATATCTGGTTAAGGAAGGATTTAAGAAGTTAAGGATTAATCAAACTAAGCTGATATTAGTAAATCTTGAACAGAGAGGTTATTTACTCAACTGCGTCCCGCATTTTATTGAATCCATACAATCTGCAAGGGTGTCCTACGACACATCATTGAAAGCTCAACTGTTGAACGTTTGATATCGCACACGAATCAGGAAAAATGATATTTCATCGTATCGTCTGGATAATTTTCTTCTCGCTGATTCTATATATGGTATGTAACGTCGCAATTTTTTACTCAACATTGAACGATGTTATTCCTATGCTATTTGTTATAGGTCTAGATAAAGCCTGTCCACGTTAAATTTCGGACACTGAGACAATGTCCAATTGATTTGTAGCCATTTCATCACTTTGATAAGAATGAAAATATGCTCAAAGAAGCACATAAAGCGGAGAGATTCAGCTGTCATGTAAATTAATCTTCTCAGTGGTTTGTGAAAATTTAAAAAAATAGCATTGGATGATGGGTGTCCGAAATTTAACGTGGACAGGCTTTATGAGTTAAAACTTGTCTGTCTACGGATCTGACTCACCATAAATATTTTGGCCTTAACTTGACAAATGTTTCCAGTGTATTGTACTTCATCTGGTTAGGCTCAAGTAGACTGCATGAATAAAATGAATCCAATATAAAGATAGTTTCAAATAAAATCACAAAAATAATAAACAAACCAAATTTCTTACCATTGCTTTGTTTTTGATGGGATGGAAATAGGAGCTATGAGATGAAGTAGCGAACCGTTCCCCTATAAACTCGCTTTAACATCCAAAATGGATGAAAAATCCTAAACATATTCTCAATCGTTTGAAGAAATTTTTATGTTTTAATCAACGTTACAGTGCAACGGAATGTCCCACTTCCAGGATTGCGCCAACAAACTACTAAGCAACGATAAAACGCTGCAGTGCAAAGTGAGCAAACTGGAGGTCGATGGTAATGCGCCAAAAGTTACAGAATACATGAACTGTGCTTTTGATGGTTCTGGGTGGACCCGAAATGGGGGCAAACATTTGGATGCCTCAAAGGTAGCAACCGATATGATTCCTTACGGTTTTAACATTGTAAATGAAGTGGGCGAAGTAACCAAGGAATGTGAAATTGAGTTCGGAGCGGATATCAGTGCGATTGATTACCTGTCCTGTTTGCTCATCGATGAAAGAACGAAAAAGGGATTCCGAATGATGCTAATGTTTAAGGAAGCAGAGTTTTTTAAACAAAATCTTTGTAAATAGATAAATAAATAGAGCATCAATACATATTCGAAATAAGGCCGTTACAAATATTTAATTTACTTTTTTCATACTGGTCTCCGAAAGGTCAAGGGGGGGGGATAATAAAAAACAAATATGAAAATGAAAAAAAATCAAAAACAAAACTCCTCGGATTTGTTAAAGAATGTTTTGAAAATCCTCAAAATTATCCGAATTTCATTTTTTTGCCCCTCAAAATATAATTTTTTTGGCAAAAAAATCCGAGGGGGGAGACAAAATAAATTTTAAATATTTGTATCGGCCTAAGTACAATTTTGATAATTATTTTATCTCCCTCTATCTCTCAACATTAAACTTACCTCTAGCATTGTATTGAAAAGAAAAAAAATGTAGAAAAACGAAATAAGTTATTTGCAAACGAATCAAACTCGGGTTTAATCATCAGGTTTATACTTGACCATCAACAAATAGCCGGGACCTACGACTTTACGTTCCAACCGAAGGAAAGCATGATCGAACATTTTTCGTCTTGTAACATGCCAACGACGCTGATTTTGATTCAACCCAGGTCTACCGGGACCACTCAAGCCCCAGAACAGTCAAATAAGCGTAGCTGACAAGATTCAAATACAGCACGACGATGCAATCAAAAACCGATATCTATGGAAAGTGGGTCAGCTACACATTATGAAAAAGCCAAGGCGAAGCGGACCTAGAAACTCGTGGTGACAAAGGCTTAACAAAGAAATAAAGGATGTTGATAGGAATCTGAGAGGGCTGAAGCAAGCAGCCGCCCAGGAAGGAAATCTATTACAGGGCAGAGATGAGTGAGATAGACTCAAATGCTCTGGATTTAAATCATTTATGATCTTACTATCTACATGTTAGACCTAGTGAATAAATAAGGGAGTTCAAGTTCCTCAAGCGATGTTCTAATAGTCTCGTATTGCAGTTAGCTTATCATCAATAAAATTGACATGGTAAATAATATCCATTCGTCTAGCTCATCAACATTACTAAAGGCATACTGTTCAAAGCAGATAAAAGACAGATCGTAGCAGATATTCCATACACTTGTTCTTATATTTCCACAACTGATCACATGGCATCTTGTCGTATCGTTCTTGTAGCAATGCTACAGCTTTGCCTCACTGCAACAGTGTCGTTAGGATGGGAAGCGCTCGATCCGGAGCAGGTGCTGTTTGGATTTTCAAGATGCGGTGAGGAATTCACGCCAAATGATGAGAACCGTGAAGTTCGCATCAAGAATTGGGCAAAATGGACATTGGAGCCTTTAGATAATTGGACCATGTGCTACGTGCGGTGCTGTTTACAGCGGTTGGAGTTATTCAACGTGGATTCGGGATTGTTCGCGGTAAGTTGTTAGAACAGTGATGCTCAGTACTTGATGTTGATATCACTCCGTACGAAATAATCAAAGCAAAATAAATGTGCGGCCCGTGAACCACACTGTAAATTTACTTTGATCAAGCCGTGCTGAGTGATTTTAACACCAATATCTGTAATAATACTCTCAGCTAATACATAGTTTTGTCCAAGTACTAACTTGTATGATAAATGCTCGTTTTCATTGTCTGAGGAGCAAATTAAAGAAAAAAAAGCCCAAAACCCGAGCATCACTGTGTTAGAACATTCAATTTATGTTATGATCGAAAAGTTTATACATATTTCATTAATATTAGACCGAAAGGCTGACTGTTCAATATCAGAAATATAAACAATATAATGGAGTGGACGTTGATGAAGTGCAAGAATTTGCAAACGCCTTGAAAAACCTCCCACGTTTGACTGATTGTAAATCTGTTTTCACAACATTATTCGTCAAACTCCTCAAATACGTACCAATTATTGTTAAACTGTACCACGGAAGTCCAACAATAAACAAAGCAATATATGAAGATTTGGTAACGTAACAAAATAATAAAAATATTAAATCTTCATAATACAATGCTGAGTTTCACTTACAGGGAAATAACATTCGTCAAAAGAAGCAGCCATATACCGAGTTTTGTGAGAAAAAGTTTGCACCAAACGCACAACAAGCTATTTGTGAATTCCGAAAATCAGGAACAACTAAGAATGACGCTTACAAGAATGTTTTGGACTGCATCTTCAAAGGATTCCGCTATTTTGACAAAAACGGCAAAATTGACGTAAGTATTATATGAGTCAACTGAAAGTCTGAATCTCTTATTGCAATTTTTAGCCGAAAGAAATTATTCGTGACTTTCATGAAATAAACGAAAACCAGATGGACGGCCAAGTGGAAGAAGCAATCTCTAACTGTCAATTGCGTGGAACTACCAATGCGTATGATTTCTACGAATGTCTAAGAACAAACGACCGCCTGGGGAATAAATTTCGGCTGGCATTCCTGTACAGAGAAGTTCGCTCAGCAGATTATGATTACGCGTTTCAGATACCTGGACCGCCGGTTTATGACGCAAACAGCGTGAGACAGATGGTGGACCTCATAAATGAAAACCAATGTCCAAAAAGGTAACCATGAAAAAATATAAATGAGACGCGAAATAATAAAGAAATATATTTTCAATGTAGTTTAACAACAGAGTTTCTTCCTATCAATTTCTTTAAGGGTAACTATTGAAATTATTGCCCTTGAATGTGATGATATGTAATGGTTTAGAAAACTACTGCACCCAATAAGCGACTGTTAAATTTTCTAAGAGTTCTGTAAAAAAACCAACCTGTATAAGAACTGGGCAGATGCCAATTTGTTAGATTCTTATACAAAATATTTAAGCTCGCAAATAAATATTGTAAGAAAATCACGCAAAATTTTCAGGTTTCATACAATACTTGTATAAGAATCTAGCATTTTCGCATGTGCCCAGTTCTTATACAGGTTTTGGTAAGTTCATAAACAGGGAAAGGGGGGGGGGGGTGTTTGTGTGATAAGAGTGCGAGTTTAAGCATGAGTATGATAATTAACGTTAGCCATAATTTAAATTCTTCATCCTTTAGTTTATTCATAAATTGGCATAAACCCATTTGATATAAGGTCCTTTGACATAATTGCGTATGAACAGCTTAAAAGGTGATGATCATTTGGCATAACGGACGTTAGACATAATTTTTGTGTGTTAAATAAAATAGTTTTTTGAACGAGTGATGCTGGAATAAAGCCGCAATGGTGAAACTAACTTCGGTTGGTAATACTACTAAAAATACATAATTTTTCCGTAGAAAGTATGTATAAGCTGGGTATAAGTTAAAGATAATTGTTATCCCTCCATCGGAATTATGGTTCACCCAGTGAAAAACAATAATTAATATTATGACGATGGCTTTCTCAGTCTAATTTAATTGTCCCTTGAAAAACGTCCAATACATGGGACCGAAACGTCGGGCTATGTCAAACTTAATCTTAATCAAATTAGACTGAGAAAACCAACGTAAAAATATCCATTCTTAGAGTCGCAATCTTCTACAGCAATAATTAATGTATTTCCTTCTGGATGGTGGATGCAATTTCTTCTTCAGAAATTTACTCGCTCTTATTGCTTGCAATAAGACAATAATAGATATGATTCCCTACCTAAAAGTAGACGTTTTCCCAGAATAAGACAACGGTGGGTTTGACCCATTCTTAAAAAATATGCGTTTGCCCAAAAAAAGGCATCGGTGGATGTGATTCATTCTTCAGAAATAGGCGTTTGTCCGGAATAGGCAGTTTGATCCCTACCAGAGCAGGAGCGACGTCCTCGATAACCGAAAATGGTATGAACTACCCTCGCATAAGAATTAAAATATAAAAGAATGAACTACTGAGAATTCGACTGTATATTTTTAATATGTGATGAAGACACCATACCCGTGTCGAAATGTCGGACAAATATACATCTTGTTTCAATCTTCAAGACTGCGTAGCCGTTCTTAAAATCGAAATACAAAACAGTAATACCATAAATTACTATGCAAAATACTTTAGGCATAACATGCTTTCAATACCAAACGAATAATAATTTGTGATGCGTCATAATAAAAGGGTATGTTATGCCTGAAGTATAGCGCATATTAGTTTTTGGCATTATTTTTTTGTGTATTACCTCTTATGCACGGCAAGTTCATAATAGAGTATGGTATTAATGACAAAATGAGATATCAGGGAAGATCCATTAATTACGTAACGCAAAAATTGGCGAATTTCAACCCCCCTCCCCCCTATGTTACTTTTTCTGTATGAAGCATCTGAAAATGTTTTATGTGTCGTCACACTCCCTCTAAGCGTTACGTAATTTATGGATTTTCCCTTATTGAGTTAATTTCTTCTGCTCGAGTTCTTTAAAAATCAATCGATGTTTTGAAAAGTCCAGTCTGCCTTCTTTTATTCAAATGACGAAGTATCAAAAACAATACACAATTACCCTGTAGATCAGTTAGTTTATCATTTTCCGATTGTAAAAAAAAATGAAAATCAAACTGGCAATTCCGAGTAAGGTATAAGTAGTTCAGATGGAAACTATATTGTCTTATCGCCTGGAACTGTGTCTTCGTGACAATTATTTTTTAATCACTATTGCTGCCGCTGACTACTTCCCAACACATTTCACTGCATTTAGGTTTATTTATGTGTTTGGGGGCATCCAGACAAAATTTTTGGATTTTAAAATCTCGAGATTTATTTAAATTTCGAAATACCCGGATTTTGCGGAACAAACATAACACAATGAATCCGCAAAAGAATTGTGAAAGTTATCACGAAGCAGTTGTCAGTACATATGCGCTAACATAGCTGATTTTTTTGTCCCCATTGTGATTTGTATTGATGTTCTGCGTTATCGGCTGATTCTGCTATACAACAGGATAAAATAAAACAGCGTCTTATTCTGCTACGTTGCTTGATTCTTATGCTCCACATAGTTTTACGATGATTAGTAGCTGGTAATGCGCAACAGTACAAAAAACGACTGTTTCTGGATTGCCGTACCTTGATTAGTGTATCTTCTGGAGATACGTTTTGCCTTTCTCGTATACAAAGTATACGTAAAGGCTATAGGATCACTCTAAAACCGAACTTTTGATAAAAGGCTCGGAGACCCATAGTGTTATATACCAATCGATTCAGCTTGACGATTTGAGGTGATGTCTGTATGTGTGGGTACAAAAATGTGAGACATACTTAGCATTATTCGATTTGCTCGCAACAAGTTGCAGTCGACGCGGATTGCGGTCTAGTTGTTTCCTATTGAAAATTGGCCCAATCGGTGCGTTCCAAAGTTATTGAAAAAACATTGTTTTTCTGCCGTTGGGAAAAAAATTCAGAAACGAAAAAAAAAATTACCAATTAAGTAATGCATTCAAATAACCGCAAATGCATATGAATTGATGGAAAAAGTAAAATCTATCCCCCTAAAGTGCTATTTCGACCTCTCTTATGTGTTTTTCTTATTTTTTTAATGCGCGAGAAAGGCACCACCAATTTGGATTGATCTAGGTTTTTCTGTTTGTTTTTTATCCTGTCACTTCCTGTTTTTGTCCAGAAGCCGTTGAAGCTAATTTCTTGTTCTAGTCCTGTATGTTATGTCCAATATATTCTGATACAAACTTAGACTTCGATTATTTCACATCATTAATTCGGTTTCATTGATGCTTGTTATTATTGAAAGTTGATATTATATGAATAAATAATAATATGTTATGTAGAATAAAGTAATATCCCGATTTTGTACCCCTCTGGTGAATTGTGGTGTAATAAAATATGTAAAAATGTTTATTTTCAATTTTTGAATTCATTTTACAATTATGAATGAGTTATGCTTTGGAAAGGTAAAATGCGTTAACGATACCCGTTACTTCTAGTCGAAAATGCTTACAAAGTTCTTCACAGGTACTCAGAAGTCACTGATAATAAACCACAGGCGGTAAAAGTTCAAATCATTGTTGTTTGTGGTATTATTTACAAAAATAAAAAGAAGAATAAAAATTTTCAACTTTTTTTGTGACAGGATCGGGTCGAAAACGTGATAAATCCGGCACGTAATAAAATCGGGTCGAAATTTTGGGGACAAAATTTAGACAAAATTAGGGAGTGACAAAATCGGGTCAACAATGTACTATTGCTTTTAATCTTTTTAACCAGCTCCAAACATTTTCCAAACCAGTCGCAAGCGGCACGCACGAAGAACCCCAGCTTCGAACTGAGTAGACACTTAATTGGGTGATTTATTGTTAACGCTTTGTGCAGGTTAGGGGTCGTTCAAAAATGACAACACAGCTTTTAGGGGGCAGAGGGTCTAAGATTTTGTTACAGTACATATACTAGGAATACAAAAAAGTGTGACAAAGGGGAAAAGAGGGGGAGGGGTCTGGGATTCTCAAAGAGTGGAACACCGACCAAGTAATGAGCTTGCAGCGTGCCATTTTTCAACTTTGCTGAATATAATATTAACGGGGTAGGTTGCTGCCTATCTAGGGACACGGCAGGTATTTCCGTCCATCGTCATAGGAGCTAAAACCAACGAAAGCAACGTACATTTGCTAGAACTCCACTATAGCAGAACGTTTCTCCTGAGCTTACGATTTGATGTTATGAGTTTTACGTATGAGTTTTACAAAAAAGCGTCTCTTTTATTGGTTTTCGAGACTATGACGAACAGACGAAAATACCTGCCGTGTCCCTATTTATAGAAATGATTCATAAGCGATTTGAAATATGTCCCTTGTGATTGTGTATGAAACATTTCAATAATCAGATACGCTCCAACCTACGACGTTAAGTGAATTTCCCTTATGTGAGAGAAAATCTCGCTTACTTTTTTAACTAAGTAACCTTTTTTAACTAAGTAACCTTCAAAAGCTTTCATAGGCGTAATTGTAATTTATTAATCATACGGTACCCTGTCGGTTACACCTTATATCAGTTCAAAGAACTTTAGGTAGTAGAATATCATTTTTTTCATGATTTTAATTCATGTGAAAAATGTTACTTTGGTCCTTTTGAAAAGTTAAGCGAGATTAATATTCTCTAAAATGTCAATTGATATGTGAATAATAGTTGACATTCTCGGTGAATATTTTCTCTTACATCTAATATAGAATAATATTATGTTAAGGTCACTCCTGACAGAATCCAAGTTTCAAAGTGCTCGCGTTTTCGGGGACACACCACTCGATACGGAAGCAACGCACAACTGTCATTTTTATTTTTCCACGCATGCTGCGACTCAGCAAAGCTAAATCAACAAAAATGACAGTTGTCCGCCGCCTCCGTATTTTTCCTACAAAAAAAAATTTCTTCTAAAAATTTCGTCTCTTGGGGGGGTTTTATGTCCAAACCCCCCCCCATGGCTACGCCACTGGCCTGGTTCGTCGAGTTGATTGTATATAAGACTATGGGTCTCCGATCTTCCTAAAAAAGGGTGAATTTGTAAGGAAATGATATCCTTTTGTTACAAGTTTTTGTGTGAGAAAGGAAAAATTATTTCTTCATACCTGACAAACTGCTGACGTCAAAAGTTTGCTATCACATTTCTGAAACACAAACTGAAATACATATCTTTGTGCATTTTAGAAAGTTGCAGAGGATTCCTCTAGCAATTTTCTGGGCTTGAGCTAGCTCCATATCATAAATACAATAAAAATCCTTTAATTCCTATATTTTTATATACTTAGGGTAACGGTACCAATAGTGGAGGTATTAGTAGATCCACAAATGAAAATATTTTTTAAAAATTGATAATTATTGAAAATTTACAGCTTCATTATCTTAGTCAATAGAGAAACTAATAAATTTACTAACAAAAATGAGATAGATGTCATTTAACATCAACAATTACTAAATATTGCTTGCACCACTATGGGTACACTGTTCCTTTAGTGGCGGTAAAAAATAATTTTGGTTCCGATAGTGGTGCTATCCATTGGTTTCTTATGAGACTCGCCACTATTGGTACAGTTGCACCACTATAGGTGCAAGGGAGTCAATTTTGTTAAGGAAAATCATTGTTTTCAATAGTTTTTCAAGTGAAATCTTAGGATAAGTTGCATTTAACAGGATATTTGTAGCAAGACGCATCAACTGAAACCATCGTAAAGTGTATAAATATGATAAATCTCATTAAAACCCCACTACCTCCACTATTGGTGCTACCTCCACTAAGGGTACGGTTACCCTACTGGTATAAAGCTTTAAAGATTCGGGAGCACACATTCCACGAAGAATTTCTTTGAAAGTGGCACAAATGCTGGGATATTGCCTTATCGCCAATGGTAAACAGGAACGCGGCGATTTGTCACATACTGCTTTTTCTGGTACTATAACTCTATGTCTGTCTGAACCTTATAGACTCGGAAACTACTAAACCGATCGACGTGAAAATTTGTATGCAATTGTTTTTGGGGACGGGGAAGGTTCTTAAGATGGTTTTAGACCCCTCCCCCTTTGGAAAGGGGGGCTCCCATACAAATGAAAGAGACATTTCTTAATAACTCGAGAAATAATCATAGAATGAATCAATTTTAGGCGAAGCGAAGTTCGTCGGGTCTGCTAGTAGATTAATAAATCTTAGTGATTATTTTCCCATTTTCAAAGACATTTTAATGGTTTTTGTGTTTTATTCAAGACTAAATAACCATTAATCCATAACACACAAATTCACCTACTTTTGAAACTTGTTGTAAAACTTTTGTATTGAATTCACATGAAAAGTTTTTCTGATTTTCGAATCCTTAAACTACTTTCGAACGTCTGGACATCACCCGTTCGTTGAGAGAATATCGTGGAAATTGACTTTATCTTGATATGACGACTAACTATAGCCAAAACTGGTACACCTACTCTATTACATTCATTTATATACATCACAGTCAAACCAATATTTTTTTTAATCTCGCGTTTTTCTTCCTTCTTCAATGAAGAGCTCTTTTAAAATAAACGATGATTTTCCAACAACTTTAGTAGATAATGTCAAATTGGTCCAATTTTAAAAGGCATCCAATAAAACCGAATTCTTCGTCGAATGCAACTTGTTGCGTGTAAATCGGTGAACGCTTAGTTCCAAAAAGTGCATATCCAATGGTTAGACATGCGACATGCCCAAAAACAAAAAATAATAATACTTATTACTTCAATAAATTACGGCTAAATAATTCTAAAACATTGCATAAAAAAGTCATTGAAATAAGTTTGTAGATATGTTTTTTAATAACTGCATTGATATTGAACGATTTGTCAATAAAAGAAGAGTGCCCATAACCGAATTAAGGTGCGCTTTTGCAATTTGATGAAAAAAAAATTCTTGGCAACCGTCATTGAACTTCAAAATGGATTGAATTTACCGTATGAATACGCATTAGAACTAACCTTTCAATTAAATCATTTCAATTTACACGAGATGAACCAGCCTAGGGCCGAAAATCTCGTAAATAAAGATAATTCAATTCAATCATTGCAATTTATGATACTTCGAAAAAGGTCAATCAAAACTTCCAAACAAAATCAAAACAAGGTGCCAAAATACTACAAGGTGCTACAAATTTTTTATTCACGCTGATCTAAAACCTTCTTTTGAAATGAATTAACTATTACATTGTTTTTAACTATTGAATTGTTTTGTTCTAGATGAAAAGAATATTACAGCACATCTACTCATAATAACGCAAAATTGAATAAATCATTTTAGATTGCAGGCAATTGCAGGAGTATAAATTAACAAACACGCTTCGACTCAGATATGAAATCGATACCATTGTTTAATACCCAGACGGTGTCAAACCGACAACCCACATACGACCTGGCGCCAGTTTCCATGGATTAGCTTCCGATTCCCCACCATCAGAGCAGCAATGACTGTCGCGACATCAACCGATCGTCGGACCGACTCGAGTTGAGGCAGCATCACATCGGCTCTGTAACCTTAAACCCGAAAAAGCGCCATCCAGCATGACACGCGGCGGCAGCCTTCGCCAGCTGGAAGCAGAAAAGCTGCTAAACCGCAAACGCTAAATCAAATTAAACTCCATGCATCGATCCCTTGCAGGAAGATCGTGGCATGGCAGCCAAACCAATGTAAGTGTAGAATAGAACAATAAAGAAGTTAACGTCTTATACGTCGTCTGTCGTCGACTAGAGTGCAGAGGGGACCACAACAAACCATTCGCACCGCTGCTGAACCGCCAAGAAGTGCACTTTGACAAAATGCACCGTGTGTGTCACCCGCAATCCGGGATCAGATTTTTCACCTCATCCTCCGTCTACTACACTCCTCGTTCGACGTATACATCATAAAGAATAGTTTTATGTTCTCGCTTTTTGGACGGAATCTAGGATGACAGAATCGGCTTCCAGTTAGTTTCCACTATCGGAAGGAGAGCCATTTTTTTCTACGAGCGCAACACTATGGTAGAAAAAATGTTATTCCGCAATTGAAAATTGAAAATATTCCCATAGATAAAAAATCTACCAAATTTTCCAAAACTAATGGGCGAGCGCGTTTACTGTATTTTTGTATTTTTCCATGAACATTTTGATTTCCACAGAAAATTAATTACAGCCTACGGCCTTCCTCAGCCGTGCGATAAGATACGCGACTACAAACCAAGTCAAGTATTATCATGTTTGCCTCATGATACACGAATGCAAAAATGGTAACTTGACTTAGAAACTAAGAAGAAGAAGGATATTTTGATTTTTAAATAAGATAAAAACTGGAACAGTTCCGTTAATTTGCTAGTTGTAATTTATTTAGTATTTTTAATGCTTTAGTATCATACTTGAACCCAAAAACAAATGTTTGCGTCATATCGATTTACTTGAAGCAAAATCGTTTTCCAAACTGAAAACAAAACCTTCCTCGCGCGTCGAAAAGTATCAAGGCTAGAACGGGCGGTGGTTCAACCAAAGAAATCATGTAAGTAATAAAACTCACAAATGTTTTATATATGTGTCGCACCTTTGCGCCCCTGGGATGAAATAAGAATCTCGCAAGCCAAGTGTTCGCCATACAGTCTCCACCCGCACTGGCCGCAAAGCCACGGTCTACATAATCTCGGAATTTATTCCCGTCGTAATGTAACTTGTCACTTTGAACGCATTGAGTCATATAAGTATAAAATACGACACCTTTCTGGCCAAAAATGGAACTGGCAGTCTGGCTGGTGCTGAAGTTGGCTCGTAAATAATTTCTCGTTATTCTTCCGCGCCGGAGCTCGACATTCTTGCTCGGATAGTTCCTCCTGGGAAGACACGGACCAACAATCAATCCCACAGTATTTCTCTCAAATCCGAACGAACATTTAAAATTGGCGGATTCCCCTCGGCTCATTACTTCCAACGAAGTCAAGACGTTCCATGAAGGGGTTCAGCATGCCACCCAGTGTTGGAAATAAAAATCATTTTTTATTTCTATTTTCCCAGAAATAAATAACCCATCCAAAGCGATGTTCGACAAGGGAATTATCCGTGTCTTCCCTCCGGATACGTGGCGCACATCGGAAGATCGATTCCCCGATTTCCAACCAATTGACGGCGACAACGATTCCCTCCCGGCTCAATTGGCCTATCATAATTTAACTCACTCAACGCGCGGAAGAGTTGAGCGTTTTCAGCCGAATTTATCGTTCCGGTGTAGGTACCAGCGAAGGTTGAATTGTCGAAAAATGCATTTGGGAATTACCGGTGACAATTACCTTTTGTAGGCAGACACACATGTGCTCGGTATGAGGAAGAACTCGAAGAGGAGGATGCGTCTCGAAGCCACAGTGTTATTAATGATCAGCCGTAAATCGTCATCTTTATGATGTTTCGTCACTGTTTAAGATGTTGTCATGTTGTTTTCCCTATTTTGTAGGAAGATTGATGACCTGCTGTCGCACCGGCACTCTGCTAGGGATTTATCAATCGAGGGCGATGATTTCCACGAAATTAGCTGGAGTGGATCATTGCCATCGATTTTTTGGGGAGATAGAGGAATTTTTTCATGTATAAGTTGAATTGAAATAATCGGGTCCGGTCTAGGAAATTTTAGAGCTGAAATTTTTCTCGACTTCTCTAGTATCATCGTGTTAGCTTCGTGATATTCAAATGGAAAAATGATAACTTGGCTTAGAAGCCTCGCAGTTAATAACTGTGGAAGTGCTGTATGAACACTAAAGCTTCGAGGCGACAATGTCCAAGTAGGGGATGTAATGTCAATAAGAAGAATACGAAAATAATAATTATTGTCCGATTGTGATTTTTAACTTATGATTACGAGATGAGCCAGACTCGAACTAATAATCTCGTTAATGAAGAATTAAAAATAATACAAAAAAGCGCTGCAATGTGAACCAGCCTGAAGAATATCCTTGGTTTTGTATAATGTTTTTTGCAACACTATCTCGTTTTTTATTTGTAGGTATTTTAAATTATAAATGTATTCAAAATAGATTTTGAGTGAAATAAAATAAAATGTTGATTAAGCTAATAATTAAATTGGGAAAGATCAATTCAGAATTTTGTGTTTCGTAATGACGAATTGTGCATGTTACCAAGATTCGGGTAGAAAAAAAGAAATGCAAATGTAATATCAATTTTGTCGCTTATATTAGCAGCTGTGGTGAAAGTGTTTGATCACTGAATACAAAACGGTTTGAAAATGGAATATTTACGCATATAATCGGAACAAAATTGTCTGAAATTGAAGGAAAATGAAGGAGCTGGCATAGTAGAGCTAAATAGCAGTAATTTAATCCTCCAACTATTTATTAAATTTGTTAAGCTGTAAATAAGCAATCAAAGCTAAAACAAACTACAATAAATCGCATATTCAATCGCAAAGCTTATCCTTGAAGAATTTTGCCTCCCTCTCTTGGAGGAACTTATTGAAAGCTGCCTTCGTTTCAGAGCTGCGTAACAATGAAACAAAAAAGTCCATGGCACCAGCATCGTTCCTAGAATCCTTTTCGCAACGATCGATCACTTTCTGCACTTGATCCTTCGGAGCTCCTATGTCGGTGGCAAGCTTACCCACATCAACGGGCTTCCTCCGGTTCGGGAACCATCGGTATCCCATGAAAATGCACTTCATGTATTCCTCAATGTTGGGCAGGTTTCCATCGATTTGTAGTTTCTGTATTTTACACTGAGTGGTCCGGTCGCGGTTCAAGTGATCATGCGCACATGCCCGCAGGAACGAAATAGGTGGCTATAAAATGTACAAAAATTAATCATTTTTAAATAACGGGATTCAAGAAGTATGTTTACCAATGCTGCTGACACAAATACGTGCAGCAATAAGCAGCTCAAAATTATGTATTTCATCGCGAATGGATAACGATGCAATTAACTGTGCTCACTGCAAATCGTTGGTTATATAATGATTTTCTATTTGCTAAATAAATATTGTAAGCTTGGAGAACAACTGTTCGTGCAATTGTTCCAATACACTAAGATAACAATTATGTATATTACACATCAGAAATTAAAGGTAATATAAAGATACCGTAGTAAAAAAAGATATGAAGTCCACAACCATATACCCTGCCAAATCACAAATTTATTTGCAAATTTTTTAGCATATATGTAAATACCTATATTTAGGGTGCATCTCATTTCCCGAACTAAAATCAAATTATACTTAAAAGTGACAGTTCAAAAATCAACTGATCACAAGAACCAGAGGAGCTTTCCAATAAGACGTCCGTCAAAACAATTCGATGTCAGTCGAAAGTAATCTTGCTATGTGAGCTGGGTTATTTTAAAATTTGAACTGAAAATTTTAAGGTGATTGTACAAGAAAGCAACAATTAAATATACTTTATATACAAGAAAGACAAAAACACGTGTTTTTACAAATAACTTGCCAAGATCATGAGTTAAGGGAACCGTAATGCCCATATGGTTGAAACAATGGTAGATTATTAGGGAGACTGAGGTAATATGAATCCCGGCGTAAAACGGCCCATAGCAATTTTTGAGAATGTATTCGGCAGTTTTCACAGAGTTTGAGCTACAGCACATATCCTCTTGAAAGGTACAAAGTCGTTTAGTATTTAAAGTTACTTCTTCAACCGAATCAAAACGGAAAACATGGCGCGTTTGCTTCATAATTTGTCAGTCCAACTTACGTTGCTTAAAATCCAATGATCTAATATCCAAGCTTGTTGAAAATTCGCAAACACACACCCAATATAAATCTATGCGATATCCACTTTATGCAATTATTCTACTCTTGCAACGTGTGACGGACGAACGCCATGTTCCTAAATGGTGATGAAGCATGACGGACTACAAAGTACATTAAGGTCACTCCTCACGGAATCCAAGTTTCAAATTGCTCGCGTTTTCGGGGCACACCACTCGAACGCACAACTGTCGTTTTTATTATTCCATGCATGCTGCGACGCAGCAAAGCTAAATCAACAAAAAATGACAATTGTGCGCCACCTCCGTATCGAGTGGTGTGCTCCCGAAAACGCGAGCACTTTGAAACTTGGATTCCGTGAGGAGTGTCCTCACGTTACTTTTGTTAGGCCGTTAAAAATAGTTAATTAAAATTATGTCCTACTGGTCTCCAATAGGTCAAGAAGGGGGGTGATTAAAAATGTATATTAAAATGAAAAAAATATAAAAAAAAAACTCCTTGGTTTCGTTAAAGAATGTTTTGAAAATCCCAAAAAATATCCGAGTGTGTGTGTGCGCAAAAAATCCAAAAAGGCACTTATCCTCAACCGATTTGCTCGCAACAAGTTACATTCGATGCTGAATCCTGCCCTATTATTTCCTATTGAAAGTTGGCTAGATCGCACTATGGGCTCGGAAGCTATGGCCCGAATATTTTTTATAGGAAAATCGCCTAAAAAGTGTAACTTATTTTTTTGGAACTTATTCTTAACCGATCTGCTCGCAACAAGTTGCATTCAAAGCAGGATCCTGCTCCATTGTTTCCTATTGAAAATTGGACTTGGAAGTTACGGCCAAAATACATTCGTTTATGCGAAAACCGCGTAAAAAAGTCTCACTCATTTTTCAGGCACTCATCCTCAACCGATTTGCTGCCAACAAGTTGCATTCGACTCAGAATCCTGTCCCATTGTTTCCTATTGAAAAATCGCCAGATCGGACTATGGGATCGGAAACTATAGCCAAAATATCATTTTTTCTATAGAAAAATCACAAAAAAAATGTTACTCATTTTTCGGACACCTAACCTCGCGACAAGTTGCATTCGTCGGAAAATCTTATCCTGTTATTAACTGTTGAAAATTGGTCCGATCGCATTATGGCCTCAGAAGTTATGGTCAAAATTCATTTTTTGCCATTTTACTCAAGCAAAAAGCTCACTCATTTTTCGGGCAACTTACTTTAACCGACATTAACCTTTTAAAGATGCAACGTCGACGGCGTTGCGTTGAATTTTTGACAAATCAACGTCAACGTAAACAAAGAACGTTGAATCAATGTCAACGCCAACGTTGATCGTATCGTTCATTTTCACCCAGGAATTAAACATTTTCTATTCTCGTCTTTTTCCGTTTTAACATTTTTGATTTTCTAAAACGTGAGGATGGTAATAATAATGCTAATATTCTGTTCAGATTACAAGCATTATAACTACATATAATATGAAACAATAATATAATATGTGAACTTTGACATCAAGATACTGCTTTTTAAATGATAAAGTACTATTTCTGGCTTCTGAATGATTATTTGTTTAAAAAAAAATGCTTAAAATTTGATTACTTTTAATATTGTTCATGATATCATTCCAAAAAGTGATTCAAATTTAGACTTTTTTGTCCCAGATGCTTAAACGATTGCATTTCTTGTTCTTCTTCTTCTACTTCTTCTTCTTCTTCTTCTTCTTCTTCTTCTTCATTGGCATTACATCCCCCACTGGGACATTGTCGCCTCACAGCTCCAAACCGAAAATTGCCTGGACCTGCACCGAGAATCGAACCCAGCCACCCTCAGCATGGTCTTGTTTTGTAGCTGTGCATCATACCGCATGGCTAAGGAGGGCCCCGATTGCATTTGCCATTTCAATAATCCTCCCAAATTTTGAGCTAATTTGGATCTAATTTGGGTGAGCACACGCAGTTTGAAGTTTATATGAAAATTACTATGAAAACAGTAACTTTTATGCAAAACAGTTCCCCAACGCTTTCCATCAAGCTCTAAAAGCATATGAGTACATCGGCAACATGAAAAATTTCACCAGGAAAAAGGTCTTTTTTGTTGCGAAACGATTTGATGCTTGCAAGAGATGCTATTAGAAGAATACTGAATCGTGCGAAATTTAATTTAACACGTTAAAGAATAACATCAATAGCAATAATGAGCATTTTTGCTTTATTCATAACTTTGCTTCCAAACGACGAATCGCTGCGAAACAACTACTGCCTTTCAGCTTGAGAAGTGTAGTATGTAGTCAATGCGTTGATTTTATATAAATAGTTCATAGGCCACCTCACGTAACGGCATTTCACATACAAATTTTAAATGACATGTGCACAATCAAATAAGGTACAGTGGGGTAAGTGGGTAAATGGAGTAAGTGAAGAAAACGCAAATATATCACTAATGAAGCACAGAATTATTCTATTTAACATCACAATCATACAAGGCCATTCAAATCATTGTGTTAAATAAGTGCAACATGAAATAATGAACCATTTCAACATGCGAGAGTAAAAGTTTATTAACATGTCAACGTTATCTTTTGCAGAAGTTGTTTTGCGTGTCAATAAATATGAATATTATTTATGTTTTCATAACACATTCAAAATTAGTGCACTGATAGATTGGTTTTCTTTTGAAAAAAATATTTTATGACTGCCTGTTTTTTACCACGAGTTGGGCAAGTGAAAATTTTCCGACACTGAATGCATCCCTCTATTTTTCAAACACAAACAATTTCTATTTACCGTATATGAACAAATGATACCAATTTCAACTAATTCGAAGGCTTTTAGTTATTAGAGTGATACGTGGTTATACTAAATCAGGAACCGAAAGGGCAAATCTTGTCAGTGTACCTATTAAGTAATCCACGTTTGATAAATAATTTGTGAAAAAATGGTATTTATGGAGCTTAAATACAAGAATCACTACTATTGCAAATATATCAACAACTATGATTTATTTAGTCGAAATTTAGAAGACTTAGCCATTTGTCAATATAGACTCTTCTACTGAAATCTTAAGTGGATTGTTTGAAGCACTGATGATTTCAGGTTTGACTAACATTTCAACGATAATTACTCTGCATACACAAAACAACACTATAGCCAAGGTTCATTATCTTATTATGAACCTGAAATAGAAAATGATGTTCGACACAAATGGAGATGAAATGTTAGATTTCAAAAAGTTCAAGTAATGAAAACAAAAAAATGAAAAATCATTTAATGGAGACACTCCAGTGTATCAAAGTATCAAAAAGTATCACAACAGAACACAATTGTGCTTTTTTCAGTATAATTATCGTTTGCATGAAATTTATGAACAAAAAATGTGTTCTTACATTGAAAAAAAACCTCCATTAAAAATATTTTTTTACTTACCCCACAAGTGGGGCAAGTGAAAAATTCAAACAGGTTTTTTGGTTTTCCCAATATTTAATATCCTAAAAGTATTTTTCAAAAATGATGTTCGCATGCATATAAAGATTGGATTCGTTATGTCATAAATATGATCAATTTCAATATTATATTTAACTTTTATGACTTGATGAACATGAACTATACGATTTCCTTTACCCACTTGCCCTACTGTACCTTACATCCAGCATTTAGGAGGATTATTAAAATGGCAAATGCAATCGTTAAAGCAATGGGGATCAAAAAGTCAAAATATGAATAACTCTTATGTACAAGTTACAGTAATGTCTCGATTATCATCACGCCTGTGTGGCCCCAAATTGACCGGAGCTAATTGATATGACAGTAGCAGTAGGTCTGACCAGAAGAGGCCGAGTCATGGCTTGCTGCGCACTGATCGACACGCTGAGGTGTTAATGTATAATCACACGCTGATGATAACTTACCCAAACTTCACATTTCCCTTCTTCTCTCATTAAAAAAAGGCAAAAAAAAATCTTCTAGCATAGAACCCAATGATTTTTTTAAAGTAATCTACGCGAGACGAAGATGAACATATTGCTTTTGAGAAACCGATTATTTCCTTTGAAAACTGAACTCCAAAATAAATAGGTTATTTGGTTGTATCGTTTAAATGTTAAACTAAATTGGTACCTAGTGTTATGGTCTTGGTAATGATCTCACAAGAAACATTTTATACTGTAGCAATAATCTAAATATCTAATACCGTCCATTAAATCCAACTATCACCTTATATATAGAAATACCAGCAAGCTGATCTTCAACACATCGATGTTGAACTTGCTAACAACTGCTTAGAACATGTGTTCCCAAACTGTGGGCTGCGACTCCCAGGAAGGTCGTAGGCTGATCAATGATGGGTTGCGAAGGACGAATCTTGATTCATACTTTTGCCCTTATTTTGTCCTACAAATCTATCACAGCCATTAGATTTGGATCTATTTAGTGAATAGAGAACAATAAATTTTGAGATTTTGTCAAATACAATAAAATCAAAATAATTCAAATCAAATCCAAATTCAATCCAATTCCAATCAACATCCAATCCTAATCCAATCCAAATCCAATCCAAATCCATTCCACATTCAATCCAAATCCGTTCCACATCCATTCCAAATCCAATCCAATCAACATCTAATCCAAATCCGTTCCAAATTCAAATCCAATCAATCCTAATCCAGATCTAATTCAAATCCAATCCAAATCCAGTACAAATCCAATTCAAATCCAACCAAAATCTAATCCAAATCCGTTTCAAAATCTGTTTGAATTCCAAATCATTTCCAATCAATTCAAAGTAATATAATGATGGAATATGAAGCAATTCATAATGGTTTGTTCAATCTAACGCGAACTCATTTTGATCCAAATTCTAAAAGCCAATGTGGGAGGGTCGCAAGCAATATGCGATTCTGCTAGGTGAGTCGCATGTACAAGTAATTTGGGAACATCTGGCCTAAAATATGATATTTATCTAAAATTTCGCAGAGACATCATACTTAAATGAGATAGCATAAGTATATACATAAAATGTAGGCTTATGTTAACCAGTACTATTAGCCAACAACTCCAAACTTATGATTTTGTGAATGCTGGCAACGTTTTTAAGCTTCGTGAATGTTGGATATCTCATCCAACGGGTAACTTCGCTACGACTACTAAGTCAGTAAATTCCAAAATAAATTTGAAGATAATATATTAAGCCTTCCAAACAACTTTGTAGCATACGATAGATCTCCACATCTCCCAGATTTCGATAGAACTAGCTTAACTGGTAGTCTCATGTACACTAAAGTCGCAAAGTTATACATTTCAAACTAAATTTATTTTAACCAATATCAATGCTTCCATGACCAACCTTGGGATTTTCTAGATTGTCAACCCTTTTCTCGGCAGTCTCCCAGACGGGCCTTATGATTTCCCAAACCACAATCCATTTTCCAGCGGTCTTCCAGACGCGCTTTGTGATTTTCCAAGCCACAATCCATTTTGCAGCGTTCTTCCAGACGCGCTTTGTAGTAATACAAACCCATTGCCTTGTATTTTTTAATCATCAAAAATTTTAAACACATCAGCACATTAACAAATTGAATTCAACTCACCTTTTGAAATCAGCGTCAGGATCCAACAAATAACCTAGCAGGAACGCCAAAATGTGTGGCCCCAAATTGACCGGAGCGAATTGTTATGACAGTAGCTCTCCGTGGGTTCGTGTGCGCGCCACGGAGGTCTGACCAGAAGAGGCCGAGTCATGGCTTGCTGCGCACTGATCGACACGCTGAGGTGTTAATGTATAATCACACGCTGATGATAACTTACTCAAACCTCACAACGCCTTCATTTCGTCTACCCTCAATTTTCTGATAATTACGCCGGAATTTTGCCACATTTTTCTAACAACTAACGATTTACATCGTATATTGCTTATTATAAATTCGTTCAATATGTCTGTCAAATATTTTAGAAGAATATATAATAATTAAAAACTTGTACTGTCGATAACTTTTTTAAGTTTTTGGACCAGTACGTACTTTGTTGGATTAGAATACGTACTCCAAGGTGCCTTCATCAAAGGGGAGAACGTCGACAACACGCGAACACTACGCTTGGACCCCGCTAGTACTTAATCAGCTGATAAACTTGGGGTTCATTGACAACATCCTAAGCTTTTGTTCTCAACTTCCTCTCCCGCCGGTCCTTCTTCTTCTTCTTATTGGCATTAAATCCCCTCACAGGGACAGAGCCGCCTCGCAGTGTTCATTAAGCACTTCCACAGTTATTAACTGCGAGGTTTCTAAGCCAAGTTACCATTTCTGCATTCGTATATCATGAGGCTAACACGATGATACTTTTATGCCCAGGGAAGTCGAGATAATTTCCAATCTGAAAATTGCCTAGACCGGCACCGGGAATCGAACCCAGCCACCCTCAGCATGGTCTTGCTTTGTAGCCGCGCGTCTTACCGCACGGCTAAGGAGGGCCCCGCCGGTCCTATCTGGTCTTTATAGGCAGCTCCTCCTCCAGGACCTGCCATGCCGACTGTAGATAGAGGATTAACCTTGCTACATCCTTATCAAGATCGCATAGGACAAAAAAGCGCTACTCGGTGTCGTATCGGCTGAGCATTGATTTACAGCTGACTACAGTACGAACTGGAGCTGACTAGTGCAGCACATGGAGGTAGTCAGCATACTCTATTCAGTCTGCGAAGCTTCCGGACTTCTTTTCTTAACACCCACTGAAGATGCCTGCGCTGAAGCAGTTGTCCTCTCATACATTCATCTTGTGACCGCGCCTATTTGCTGAAAAGCTGCTACATACGCTTAGACCTACTCCGGAGATCACAGGATCCATCTCGTTGTCCAAGTGGTTCGAATTTAGCACACGGGGCACTGCGAGATGCCAGGGAACGTAACTGCGAACATTTTGGGTGGAGTCGGTCATCAAGGCCGGCGTTTCACGACATCGGTTCTCCCGGCTGACGTTTAAGACTGGATAAAAAACGTCTGCCAGGAATATGAGAAACAATGAGCAGCATCCAGGACCATGCTGCTACGGAAGGTCAAATGATCCATGGCCCCCTGAAAAGACAAAACTTCTTAAATATCTAGCTTCCCTCCATGGTTTTGATTCTTGAAGGCTTCTTCTTTATTACTGCTTTTGACTTGAATTAAAACAAATGAATATGGTTGAGTTTTGCAGTTTTTATGGAATATAAGTCATGTTACAATATTTTTTCTTTACGTGCACAACACCTTTTTATGTTCATCTTCTTATTATTGGCATTACATCCCTCACATTGCCCCCTCGCTGCCTAGCAAGTGGAAAATATTACTATTCTAAATAATGTCTTCACTCATGTAATAGGAACTTGGACATATTTGAACATGATGAAATATTGTCCGGTACTCGGGGACACTTTTCTGAACCGTGAAAATTTTCACCAAAATTCATCATCAAAATACATTTTCCAAAAACGTGTTTAAATGATCAAATATAGTTTGTATGAATCATTAATGATCATATTTTATGTATATGGTGTACAAGTAAACATAACTCGGATAATTAGAGAGTTTTTCGTGAAATGGCTTATGTGTCCGGCACTGGGGGATCTCCCCGTATTCCAACTAGAACTTGGCCTCAACTCAACCTTTCTCAACCCACCCAAAAGCATCCTAAATCGAATCGAGAATCGAACTCACCATCTCCGGATCTGCAGATCCCCATTTTCCCAATTTTTCATTTTTTTTAACCACCTGTTATTCGAAGGCCCCATTTCTCACTTTAACGAATATAATGAAAAATCATTCAATCAATAACTGATGGAGGAATCGATCTCTTTACATTTTGGTGGGAAGATCGACTGATAGATAGAAAATAATTCACAGGGTCAAATGAACGTAAATAATGAAACTACAATTAGTGTAGCAAGCAAAGATGTAAACTTGTCAGTCCGAAAAATAGATGGCTAGTTCGATTTTCGTTCTAGTCCACTGAAAACAAAGTGAGAAACATTCCGAACCCTCTGGGCATAATGTATCATTTATCACAGGCATGAAAACAGCCATCAATAAAAACTGTGGAAAAGCAAATGAAACACTATGTTGAAAGGCTGGCCAAGTTCCAGTTGGAAGAAGCAATTGAAGAATAAGAAGAAATAATGAAACAAACTTCTTGTCTTATCTTACAGAAAAGACATCAAAACGGCAAAGTATGTCAATCTTTGATTTTACCTTCACATTTTTGGTGATCTAAACACACTTTAAAAGATAGCCACAAATATTTTTGAGGGTTTGAGCTAATGTACTTTATGCATTACTTCTAAAACTATTAATGACAGAATAGATCACCTGTATCTAAATTTAAAGTATATTCATAAAAAGAAACTTCAAAATATCTACACAGATAATCAAAATGAATGGTATCAAAACCAATTAATCGAATTAATATCCAAATGACTGGTATTGGGTCAGAAATATCCGTCGGTAATTCATCAATCACTGCCATGACTAGTACGATATTGGTTTCAACCTCTTCCGCCAAACAGCGCACGTTGCACAACTTGCACAAAGCGAAACGGGCTGTTGTTGACTGGCAACAACGCCCAAGTGATGCAATATTGTCAGCCAAGGACTGCTGAAGCAGCAATATGGAGCTCCGGATTTTACGAAAGTCATCCTCGACGGACGTGTGGCACAAATTATTATGTTACCTTGGAAGATGGTGTGCAGGGTAGTCACAAACAGTATTTTCGGTTGAAGGATGATGATGGTTTCCAAAGTGGCGCCAAATAATCTGCGGGACGTCCCAGAAAATTATCTCCGACCCAGAAGGAAGACGTCGAGAATCAGGAAGAAACTGCCCGTTTTGTAAAACAAATCCTAATTTGAGGTAAACAGAGCCCTAAATGGTGGTGAGATTAGATCAGATAAGTGGGTTTTGTTCGTTTCTTTGTTTCTCCCATTTTTACCACCTTATTAATTATTTTGATCCTTCCTCTTTGGACTGGAGCGAGGAACTGCAGTGATGACTGCTGGTGCGCTTGCTGGTAGGTCGTTCCTCAGCAAGGATCTAGACTAGACTGTTTAGATAAGGCAAGGTGTAGAACACCGCTGCGAAATTGTGCTTGATTTGAGGAAATCGTTATCGCAAACAAAAATGATCACGAAGGTGAAAATTGCACATGCTGTGATTGCACCTTTTGATTAGGATCGTAGTCCGTTTTGCAGAATAATGATTTGCAACAAAAACTGGAACGAAAAAACGTGTGTGATAAAACCAAAATGAATCTTTCCTTCCACGTAATCGTCATAACCTGTGGCGTTCCAGTTTGTCATACCTAACAGCAAACCGCATAAGAAGTTCTGTGGTAAATACGCAAAAGAAGCAAGGTGGTTAAACATAAGCGTTGGCTTATCGATAAGGAAAGTGTGTTTTTATGACACAGATCCCTAACTGGTTGAAGGATAACTCAGTTCCCCCTTCTTAGTCAGGTACGAATGGTGGAATATAAACGAATTGAGTAAACAATTTCCTTACTCTAAAACGTAGTCAGTTGCCAATATGCGTTTGAATGTATAAGAAGAGGGGGCAACTGATCTAACAAACGATGATACGTTAGCTAGCCTGATGCAATCAATGCTTCAGATCGAGCAAGAAATAAACAGTGTCAAAAATAATCAAGTGACTCACTTTTGGTGGGAATTCTTGGAACTTGGTATTAAAGTTTAAAGAAAGGGGAGATAAAACATAAATATGAGCACACATGAAAAGTAGTATGTACAGTTGACTTGTTGAGTCATTTTAGTTTATATCAGTAGAATGGATTGTGACAAATACGGCACCTAAGAAAATACTTTTTATAATATATTAGCAGAACGTAGCCTACCCTGGTGAATTCCCAAACTCTTCGCACAGCTGATCCCAAGATGAATCGATTAGTTAGAAAATCTTGCGAATCAGTTCATGCGTTCGTGAGTTATATTGCCTCAAAAGAAATGCAAATTCAATTTTATATACCGTGGACCCCGGATATTTTGAATGGTACCTCATTCATCGGGGTTCACTTTTTAATTTGAACCTATTTGAACTGGTTACTCTATGAGCATCATCAGTTTCTGGCTGCTCTCTCTGCTGTTTTGAATCTGCGTTCCGTTTCACGATGTTCCATTTTTCTTTTCTCCAACCCACGTGCTGAATGACGATTGAGCACTTTTTAGATAGGGGAACTGTTCCGTTTTCCATCTCACTGCACATATATTCATCTCATCGCAAAATAGAGAAATACAGCACCAATCTTGTCGCTTCTTTTTGCTAACATGCGTGCTCACTGCTGAAAAAATCACAAAAATAAATAACAAATCAAATAGGGGAACTGCTCCTTGAATTCATACCATGTACCCAAATCAATGCCATCCGAAAACAAAGGATTGGTGCGCGAATTGTTTTATTTCTTATTTTTATGATTTTTTTCAGCAGTGAGTGGAAAACAAAACACGAAACAAATTGAGCCTAAATTGCCTGTTTTGCGAATGTTTTTGATATAGGAGCATGGAAGCGGGCTTGGTAGTCATATGGCTACTGCTTCTGCCTCATACGCAGGAGGTCGTGGGTTCAATCCCAGGTCCGTTCCATTCTCCTACTTTGTATCTTTCTCTTTATTTCTCATGTTCTAGCAATCGCTAGAACTGGAAATGGACTTCCATACCGTTTCCATTACTATTCCTATACCTTCAACTTGAGTATTCTATCAGTAATCTGCTAGAATTGGAAATGAACTATAGAGCTCGTTTCCTACATCCAATTAGAAATTCCATCAGTTACTTTCTCCTATCTATCACATTGGCAGCTCGTTAACCAAGACGGACCTCTGCCTCTCCAACCTAACCCAGAAATTCCAACAAACTCCGCATGAACTCGTGGCAAGTGCAGAGGTATATTCGGCTTGCAGTGGACGAGTGATTGCATCATCATTTCCTCCCCTTCCCTACATTGACTTGCATTCTGACGTGGCAGGCGCCAGTATGACCTAACAAATGAGATCACCAGTACTTGTACATTGAAGATGTGTGCTAGTCCCAAGCAAACATCTGTTGGTTCCCTGTGCAAGAACAGCTGATCTGGTCATAATGGAGTAGCAACTACGAGCAGTCAATCAAGCTCAAGCTCAAGCTCAAGCTGTTTTTGATATAGGAGCATGTTATTAATAATGGAACAGATACCCTACCTTTTCATTGCTTTGTTTTTGATGAGATGGAAATGGGAGCTATGAGATGAAGTGCTGAACCGTTCCCCTACGTTGTTTATAAATGGAGACCCGCGAAGAGTTTAGCCGAAGGTAGCAATCGAACCGTCAAACGCGGTACCAAACAAGCAAAATAAACAAACATTACCAATCGGTACTAAATGCGAGATAAGTATTGCTATCAACATTATAGATATTATGGAAAAGTTTTAAACGTTAAGTAAATGAAGCTGTTTTTAGAGTTCTAAAAGCAAGACTACAGGCTGTCTACAAAATGAATAAAAATGCGAGTGTTACAAATATGCGATCATGGGCAGTAAAGGAAGCAGCAAAGTGGTTGAAGCTAGTGGTGCTGGGAGTGGGTGGGACAAGTAGGACATGCCCTGCGTATGAAATTGCCTGGGTGGGACAGTCAAAGCATTGTCCTACCAATGATTACGGTAAGACATATTGTAGCGCGCCACCAAATCGGAACGCGCGTGTGCGACACGCGACGTGAGACTGACACCCGAATTATTTGTCAGAACACATTTTTGTTATTAGTTTTGTTGATGAGTCTTGATAGTGAGATTACTGTTCACAATATTATAAGACTCATCTGATTTAAAAAAGCTTATTACACGTTCAAACTGCATGATGAAATCGATTTAAGGTGGCAAATTTGTGAATTCACGAATAAAACGAATTATTTATTCACTCAGCACTCCTGAGAGAATTGAAATTTTCTGATGAGCATCGACATCAACATAATCCAATACACGAACACGACAACGTACACGTTAATCATCTTGACCGAAAATTAACCCATTCCATTGAAATAAATGAAAACGAATTATAAATTTGCATTTTTATGCAGGGAATGATTCTTCTTCCTTAATAAAGAGCCAATATAACTTACGTTAAATAACAAAACAACGATTAATGTGGTTTAATAGGCTGCTGATAGGAGGGTCCGCAAATCAACACATTTTTCCTTTTACATTGAATTGGTATGTTTCTCTTTAGCATGTAGTCGCATATGAGAGAGTGGCTTTCCGAAACGCGATCTATTTTTGATTTTCAGGTAAATACCCAATAACAAGTCATTTGCTAGCAAGAATCTGTGTGATATGAAATGGTGATTTCAAAGTTAATCAGAATCATAGAGGTTTCTGAGATCGTAAAGGAATATAGTACTTACTGTTCTTTAGGAATTGATGCACTTTATAATCCCGAAAGCGCTCAAGATGTCTAAAGCAAGGATGTTTTCGATCATTTAGTAATCTGGGTTCGATCATTTAGTACACCCTAAACAATTTTGTGTGGCATTCAGGGAATCAATATTCGATCAACGCCTAACAATATACCTTTTGTCGTCAACAGAGTTTGTTACTGACAAACGTACCTGGCAACAAGCCTTTATCAGAACCCAAACACAATATGACAAGAATCATTTGCCTTGTTTGCTCTGATATTTCCGAGAATACGATGCAAATTTTGTGATCTTAGTTAGATTCTCTAATATTTCCATATTGGAGCAGAGCAGAAACTATGACAGCATAAAACCCGTGTGGCCTCGTGTCATCGGAAAAAGAACCAATCGAATACGTTAGGGTAAACTGGGGTAATATGCACCCCCGGGGCGAAACGACCTTTTGGTATTTTTAGCAGTGTTCCAGGAATATTTTCAAGAATGTTTACTACTGGATTGGTAGTTCGAGATCCGAACTACATGCGCTGTGGTAAATACTCTCGAAAAACTGCCGAAAATGTACTTAAAAATGCCAAAGGGTCGTTTTGCCCCGGGGGTGCATATTACCCCAGTTTCCCCTACGTATTTGTCGGGGACAAAATAGTATTTACGTGTCATCCGTAACTAATTATGGGAAAAACTGCTTGCTTTGCAAACGTGTTGTAAGTCATGGCCTACCGAGTCGGTGACAAGCGCGATGTCATCATCATCAATAGACATAGCCCGCTGTCAACATTGAAACACAGTATGGAAAAAAAATTATAGCCCAGGACATCCTGGCTACGATCTGGCGATGGGCTCAACAATAGGATGTCAGTAGCCTATGGCCTAATGACGCTCAATTCAAATTATGCCTCGTTAGCGCGGTTGCGTAGGGTCATGTGAGACGTAATAAAATAACTAGAAATTTATGGCACACAAAACCAAAATACGCTGTAGAGATAATATAAAAGAACGGGATGAAATGTTAGAAACAAAATCTTCTTCTTTTTTGATGCTGACAAAATGCTTCGGATATTTCGGCACCAACATTTCAAAAGGGCGAAACTGCTTTTGTAAACAAAAGCTTCTCACGTCGCTGGTGCCCTAATTTGAGCCCACCCACAACATCCAGCACCATTGATTGAAAGAAGAGGATTCGCTGCTTCCATCAGTGGCGTTGGATTGCGTGGGTGGGCTCAAATTAGCCCTCCAGCGACGTGAGAAGCTTTTGTTTACCAAAGCAGTTTCGCCCTTTTGAAATGTTGATGCCGATTTGTCATATTATCCCCGACAAAAACAAAGCTTTGCCGTTGGTTCTCTTTTGTCGCTTGTTTCGCATGCGCATCCAAGAAAAAATTATTCCCTGGTGACATTCTTTGTATTAAGCATTTTGTATCAAATCATTGCATTAAGACGGAACAAAGATTGGCATCAAACCACTACATAAAACCTTATTTTTTAATGAGTGTTTGTGATATTTCTCGGTGTTGCACTACCACTATTACAATTTTTCAAAGGACGGAAAAAGAAAGTCGGCACATATCGCCGGTGGTAAATCATTCAGAAAGCTGATGTAAAGAGCTATCTGAATGACTTACCACCGGCGCACAATAGGAAAAAAGTAGGTATTTTTGGCCAAAATAATGAATCCTGCAATAAACAGTGGTATTCATCATTAAAACATAGATAGAAAAGAAAAATATTTTTTCTGAGCCTTCAATGGGGTATGGGGCCATTTTGCATAGTATCGATTTTTGTCATATTCTACAAAACCAACAGAAATCGGACACTTTTTGACTTGCAAGAAGCCTGTTTGATGCTGGATAAAACACTAAAGGCCGGCGCACAATGGATCCGGAAGGTAATCCGGAAATTTGACAGCTAGTTTGAATACATGCAGTCAAACGTAGCAACGCACAATGCATCCGGAATGAGTTTGCGGATTGTACTAAACGCAAAGTAAACCGCAAACCTGTCCGCACCATTTGAACAATCTCAAACTTTGCGGACAGGTTTGCGTCAAAAAATAAACAAATCACGAGAAAATGATGATTCATTTCTACTTCCACTGGAAATTGCAAGGAATTTCCATTGAAAATTTCAAGGAGATAAAACTTAAATAAATATGTTGAATTTCTATGGGAAAAGTAAGTATGTTTCTATGGAAATTGTAAAGAGTTTCAACGTGTAATTCAAAAGAATATCCTCGGAAAACTTTAAGGAAATTTCCTGGGAAATTGTATGAATTGTTCGTGAAAATATTGTAAGTATTTTTCAGGGGAAATTGTAAGGAACTTCCATACGAAATTGCGAGGAATATTGTTTAAAGTTTCATAGGGCAATTCAAAGAAATTTCCATGGCAAATTGTGAACGTAATTGTAAGAAAATTCAATTAGAAACTGTTAGGAAATTTCATGGAAAATTGTTAAGAACATCAATGGGAAATTGTAACAAATTACCAAAAGGACTGGCAAGGAGTTATTATGAAAACTGTTAGCGTTTCTCATGGGAAACATTAAGAGGTTGGCATGGGAAATCATGAGGAATTTTCTTGGGAATTTCCATAAAAAAACGAAAGAAAATTTCAATTGGAAATTTTAACGAATGTTCATTGAAGATTGAAAGATATTTCAACGGAAATTCCAAGGAAGTTTCACAAGACATTTTTTTAAATTTCCATTGGAAATAGCAAGAAATTCAAAAGGTGAATCGTAAGGAATTTAAAGTGCCTCCAGGAATTCCTCCGGAAGTGCTTCCAAGAATTTCTCCGGAAGTTCCTTCGAACATTCTTCCAGAAGGTCCTCCAAAATTATTCTGGAAATTCCTCCAATAATTCCTCCTCGAGTTCCTCCAGGAGTTCCGCCCGAAGATCCTCCAGGTAATTCCCTGGAAGTTCGTCCAGGAATTTCCCCAGAAATTCCACCAGGGATTCCCCCGGAAGCTCCTCCAGGAATTCCTCCAAAAATTCCTTAAAAATTTCCTTAGGGTGTTTTTATAGGGGATCCTCCAAAAAATTCTACAGGAATTCTTTCGGAAGTTTCTACAAAAAATCCATTGGAAAATCTTTCAAAAATTCCTCCTGCAGTTCCTCCAGGAATTTCTCCGAAAGTACCTCCAGCAATTCCTCCGGAGGTTCTCCAGCAATTCCTCCGGAAGTTCCTCCAGCAATTCCTCCTGGAATTCCTTCGGAAGTTCCTCCAGCAATTCCTCCGGGAGTTCCTCCAGGAATTCCTCCGGAAGTTCCTTCAGGAATTCCTCCGGAAGTTCCTCCAGCAATTCCTTCGGAAGTTCTTCCAGCGATTCCTCCGGAAGTGCCATAAGGAATTCCTCCGAAAGTTCCTCCAGGAATTCCTCCGAAATTTCCTCCAGCGATTCCTCCGGAAGCTCCTCCAGCCATTCCTCCGGAAGTTCCTCCAGCAATTCCTCCGGAAGTTTCTCCAGCAATTCCTCCGGAAGTTCCACCAGCAATTCCTCCAGGAATTCTTACGGAAGTTCCTTCAGGAGTTTCTCCGGAAGTTCCTTCAGGAATTCCTCCGGAAGTTCCTCCGGGAATTCCTCCGGAAGATCTTCCAGGAATTCCTCCGGAAGTTCCTCCGGAAGTGCCTCGAGGAGTGCCTCCTGAAGTTCCTCCAGGAATTCTTCCGAAAGTTCCTCCAGGAATTGTTTCAGAAGTTCTTCTAAGAATTCCTGAGGAAGTTCCTCCAGGAATTCCTTCAGAAGTCCTTCCAGGAATTCCTTCAGAAGTTCTTCCAGAAATTCCTGAGGAAGTTCCTCCAGGAATTCCTGAGGAAAGTTCCCCCAAAAATTCCTTTGAAAGTTCCTCCAGGAATTCTTTCCGAAGTTTTTACAGGAATTCCTCCGGAAGTTCCTTCGAGAATTCCTTCGGAAGTTCTTTCAGGAATATCTCCGGAAGTTTCTATAGGGAATCCTCGAGGGAACTTCCTCTGGAAATTCCTCCAGGAATTTCTCCGCAAGTTTCTCCAGAAATTCCTCAAGGAATATCCGAAGGAACTTCCGGAAGAATTATTGAAAGAACTTCCGGAGGAATTTCTGAAGGAACTTGCGGAGGATTTTCTGAAGGAACTTCCGGAGGATGTACTGAAGAAACTTTCGGAGGAATTCTTGAAGGAACTACCCGAAAAATTCCTGAATGAACTTCCCGGGGAATTTCTGGAGAAACATCCGAAGGAACTCCTGGAGGAACCTCCGGAGGAATTCATGGAGGAACTTCCGGAGGAATTTCTGGAGGAACTTCCGGAGGAATTCCTGTAGGAACTTCCGGAGGAATTCCTGTAGGAACTTCCGGAGGAATTCCTGTAGGAACTTCCGGAGGAATTCCTGTAGGAACTTCCGGAGGAATTCCTGTAGGAACTTCCGGAGAAATTCCTGTAGGAACTTCCGGAGGAATTCCTGTAGGAACTTCCGGAGGAATTCCTGTAGGAACTTCCGGAGGAATTCCTGTAGGAACTTCCGGAGGAATTCTTGAAGGAACTTCCGGAGGAATTCCTGAAGGAACTTCCGGAGGAATTCCTGAAGGAACTTCCGGAGGGAACTGAGGGAATTTCCGGAGGAATTCGTGAAGGAACTTCCAGCAATTCCTGGAGGAACTTCCGGATGATTTATCAGAGGAATTTTCAGAGCATTTCCCGAATGATTTTTTGTAGAAATTTCCGAAAGAATTTCTGTAAAAATTTTTGGACGATTCCCTGTAGAAACTTCGGAATAAATTTATGAGGAATTTCTAGAGAAATGCGTGGAAGAACTTCTGGGGGAATTTACGGAGGAATTCCTGGAGGAACTTCCGAAAATTTCTGTAGGATTCTTTATAAAAACTTCCGAAGTTATTGTTTGTGGAATTTCTGGAAGAATTCCTTGAGAAATTTCGGGGGGATGGAGGGGGGGGTTTGTGACTGCTGGAGAAACTTCCGAAGGAAATGTTTGAAGAATTTCTGGGGGAATTCTTGGAGGCAGTTCCAAGGGAATTCCTGGAGGGTCTCCCGGAAGATTTTTTAGAGGAATTTTCGGAAGATTTTCCTGATGATTTTTTGTATTTTTTATGAATTTCTGGAGGAATTCCTGGAATAACTTACGGAGGAACTTCTGGAGGAATTTTCGGAGGAATTTCCGGAGGAACTTCCGAAAATTTCTGAAGAATTCTTTATAAAAAAGTTAATGTTTGAGGAATTTCTGGGGGAATTTCTGGAGGTACTTGTGGGGGAATTACTGAAGAAACTTCGGGGGGAACTGCTGGAGAATCTTCTGGAGGAATGCCTGGGGCAGCTTCGGGAGCAATTCCTGTAGGAACTTCCGGAAAAATTCCTGGAGGAGCTTCCAAAGCAATTCCTAGAGGAACTTCCGGAGCACTTCCTGAGGTATTCCTAGTGGATTTTTCGGAGGATTTTCCGAATGATTTTTGGTAATAACTTCCGAAGGAATTCCTGTAGACATTTCTAGAGGACTCCCTATAGAAACTTATTAAGGAATTTTTTTGAGTATTTTTTGGAAAAATTCCTGAAGAAACTTCCAGTGAAATTCTTGGAGAAACTTCCCGAGGTATTCTTGAAGGAATTTCCTAAGAAATTTTTAAATAAGCTATTTATAATTCATGTGGAAATTTCTGAAGGATATCCTGTAGAAACTTTCGGAGGAAATTTTGTAGGCATTTCAAGAGGAATTCCTGGAGGCACTTCCAGAGTAATTTTTAGAGGAACTTCTAGAAGAATTAACGGAGAAACTTGTGGATAAATTCTCGGAGGAATTTCTGGAGGATTTTGTGGAGAATCTCCTGGAGAAACTGCCGAAGGGATTTCTGGAGAAAGCGTCAGACGAATATCTTGAGGTACTTTCGGAGGAAGTCTAGGAGGATTTCATGAAGGAATTCCTGGAGGAGCTTGCGGAGGAATTTCTCAAGAAATTCCTGGAATGACTTGTGGGGAAACTTGCCTAGGAAACACATGAATTAATCACGATTTTTAATTAACCTCCATCCTCCAATGTCCAATGCAAAATGCAGTTTTAATTCTCCTCCAAATTTCCTGAATACTTTAATAACTTGACTAAATAAATATAAGCTCAAAATCTCGAGCGCCAGAGATACATATGTCCATTCCGTAATAACTTATTTGGAACCCAACAGCGACAAAACATCAATGTTAACTGCTCAACTGTCAAAAACCGTATGCATTGTGGGTTGCTTATCCGTTTTGCGTGCGTTTTGTATTTTAGTACAAAACGTATCAAACGGATTACAAAACGCAAACTCAAACGCAAACGCAACGTATCCATTGTGCTCCGGCCTCAATGGTCATATAAACTGTATATTCGTGTCACAGACAAATGGACGCAACACAGATTTCCTAAAATGATCAAAATAGCAAAAAGCACAAAGATTCTGGTGTTGAAAATTCACTGAGTAGAACTTATTAAATCATCAAAGGAGGGTAGAATAGATTCAATTAGCGTCATATTATGACATCAACGAAATGGAATTTCATTTATTTGATATTTCATTAAAATTTCTTTCATTATTATAAAAATGTATTGTGGCAAGGAGTTATTCAACACACTACTCATCCAACACGTTATGACACGTTATGGTTAAATCTAAAATTCGCTCCTATAATAAAGTAATGTCAAAATTATAAATTTTGAACAACTTCCCTTCTCACTGCGTAACGCTTTTTATATGATAGATGATTTTTTCTTGAATTATGCACAACGCTAAGGCGCATAACCCTCCTCCTTAGAATTTAATGTAAATTGTGTTCGTCACCAAATTCAATTAAAGTGGCATTATTGAGGAACTCAGATTAAAATTGAAAATGAAGAAGTTTACCAAAACACCTGATTAACCCCCCTAGCGGTAATGTTGTCTTTCTCGTGCATTGTAGGAAAATGTATTTTGACCATAACTTCGGAGCCCATAATCCGATCCAGTCTATTTTCAATAGGGAACAATGGAACAATGTTCTCTGACGAATGAAACTTGTTGCGAATAAATCGGTTTAGAGTAAGTGCTTAAAAAAGAGTTAAGACCATTTTTGCTCACACACATACAGAAGCGGGCTTGGTAGTCATATGGCTACTGCTTCTGCCTCATACGCAGGAGGTCGTGGGTTAAATCCCAGGTCCGTTCCATTCTCCTACTTTGTATCTTTCTCTTTATTTCTCATGTTCTAGCAATCGCTAGAACTGGAAATGGACTTCCATACCGTTTCCATTACTATTCCTATACCTTCAACTTGAGTAATCTAACAGTAATCTGCTAGAATTGGAAATGAACTTATAGAGCTCGTTTCCTACATCCAATTAGAAATTCCATCAGTTACCTTCTCCTATCTATCACATTGGCAGCTCGTTAACCAAGACGGACCTCTGCCTCTCCAACCTAACCCATAAATTCCAACAAATTCCGCATGAACTCGTGGCAAGTGCAGAGGTATATTCGGCTTGCAGTGGGCGAGTGATTGCATCATCATTTCCTCCCCCTTCCCTACATTGACTTGCATTCTGACGTGGCAGGCGCCAGTATGACCTAACAAATGAGATCACCAGTACTTGTACATTGAAGATGTGTGCTAGTCCCAAGCAAACATCTGTTGGTTCCCTGTGCAAGAACAGCTGATCTGGTCATAATATTCGTCCAGCTTTAACATAATAAAGGACCAAACAAAAAATTTAAAAGGGTTCAAATCCGTGAAGCTGGGAGGTCGCAAATTTGTGTCCAAAAAGTCAATGAAATTATCCCCATATTAGGCTAAAATAGCAATTTCCGTGTATAAAGGGTTGTCGTCCTATTGGAACACGTAGGGCTCATCTCCCTCTTAGCACCGGGCCACTGGGGGCATCAATCGTCCCCAAAACCCCAGTTTTGTAGTACGCCGCAATGATTTTGACATTTAAAAATGGCTATTTATGATGCCCAATCCATTTTCAACGCACGTAATAAACTAACAACAAGTGACAGAATGTCAACACCACACACATCAAGGGATGCCAGGTACATTTTTTATAAGTCTTTATCAATCTCAGCAAAATGTCTGTATTTGTAAGGAGTTTAGATGGTACAGGAATAAGAAAATTATTCAAAAACCATGCACTTTTGACAACGTAGAATATCAAGGTTTCAATAATCAAAAAGTCGGTGTAAGTTGAGTCAAGTACGAGATACTGAAGACGAGTAAGGTAACTGTTGAGATCGAAATACGTTTTCTTGAAGTTACTGTTTACAATCAAGTGGCGGAAAATAGGATAATAATAATATCTCGTCTTATGACAAGTGAAGATATTCCACTAAGAAGCTTTGAATAATGTTTTATTAATATGCATATTGTTACATTAGCATAAATTAATAAAATTTACGCAATTTTCTAACTGAAAATTGGGAAGTTCGAAAGAGTTTGGTTCGAAGGAGAGGCACAGAAGGAATAAATCCGTTTGGAAACCCAAAGAACGGAAAGGAAATCTTTTGAGTTTACAAACGGAGAACCTTGGGTCTTTTATACTTTTTTGGGCTTCCGAGCGGAACTCTTTTTGCGCTTTCGAACAAAATACTTTTGGCTTCCAAACGGAATCTTTTAAGACTTCGGAATCCCAAAAGGATATCGCTCGCACAGAATGAGAAAAAAAAACTCAACTCTACACGGAATTCCAAAAGTAATCCATTCGAAAGTCTAAAAGGAATCCGTTCGAAGGTAAAGTCCAAAATAATTTCGTTTAGCAGCCCAACAAGGTTCCGTTAGGAAACCCAAAGAAATCTTTTTTTTGTCTTTATTATCGAGACTTTCAGCCCGAGGCTGGCTCGTCTCGGAAAGAAATCTGTTTTGGAAGCCTAAAAGAATTTTGTTCAGAAACATAGAAGAATTTCTTCCAGAATCCCAAATATTTTCGTTCAGAAACCCAGAGAAAGAATGTATGAATGTAGAAAGAATGATTGGATTACAATTTGAGATTTTTTTGATTTTCTGAACGGAGCTCTTTTTGGCTTTAGGAAAGAACTCTTCTGGGTTTTTTAATCGATTCCTTTTGCAGTTCCGAACAAAACTCTTTCATGGCTTCGGTAGGAAATCCCTTAAGTATTCTAATATAGATTCAGCAATAAATTTTTGACCCATACAATCTTCCCAATTCCATTTAGCTTGATGACGGAAAAGGACACAAATTTGCATGGTGCTAATTCCACTTGTATCACTCATTGCTATCCCTGTTACCCTTCCACTTGAGATTAAATGATGATTCTCACATCCGCATAGCATGAAACGTGGATTATGATAGCTTTTGGTCGCATCTTTCCTCATCCTCATCCTCATCTGATTCAATGTAGACACAAATACATAACCAGTTCTTATTTTCTCGTGACCGGGGACCTTATGCAAGGGCCTGCCGTTTACGTAATGCACTCTGTGCATATGTTGCAAATTATAGAAAACTGTACGCGAAACTAATGCAAGATTGCAATGAAATGATGCAATCTCTGGTTGGGTATAGTTTGTTAATAACTCATTCCACAGGCTTAGTTCCAAAATGTGTTGTATAATGGACTTTTAGCGTTTTTTTTAGTAGAACTGTAATTCAGCCCATCAAATCATTATTTGAATTCCACAAATAACGGAGTTAAAGTGCTAGTTGCAGTAACTTAAACAAATGATAACATTACATGAATCACTTAATTTTAGCTGGTGTTAATGACTCAGTCGACTTCAGACTCCACATAGAGTCAAGTACGAGACATTATTGAAGACGGCCTGAATTGGAAACTCATTCTGACTCTGATCACCTTCCTGTGAGCTTGCTGTTTGAAATCATGTTGCTAATGATTTCTTGATCGCAGTAATCGACATGTTGACGAAGAACTTGTTCTTCCCAACATGCGACTAGGTTCAGGTTTCTCCTACTACAAGTTCCATACAAATGCTTGAAATCTTGTTTATCTATTTAATAAAACTAATGAGATGAAATTTGCGTAAAAAGTTTAGTCACAAGATGGACCATCGCATAAATGTACCATGCGTCTCCATATGCTTTTATGCTTATATGCTGCTGAACAGTTTTCAAAATCCCTTTCTATCGATTCACCTAGGAGGACCATTTTAGCCTGAAAAACACTCATCTTCTTCTTCTTCTTCGTTGGCATTACATCCCCCACTGGGACATTGCCGCCTCGCAGCTTAGTGTTCATTAAGCACTTCCACAGTTATTAACTGCAAGGTTTCTAAGCCAAGTTACCATTTTTGCATTCGTATATCATGAGGCTAACACGATGATACTTTTATGCCCAGGGAAGTCGAGACAATTTCCAATCCGAAAATTGTCTAGACCGGCACCGGGAATCGAACCCAGCCACCCTCAGCATGGTCTTGCTTTGTAGCCGCGCGTCTTACCGCACGGCTAAGGAGGGCCCTGAAATACACTCATGGGACATTCGAATATCGTAATAACTTAGAATTTTAACTTATCCGAACATGCAATCATGCAAACATGCAAGTTACTTCAACGCGGTTAAAGCGTAAATCCCTTTCCTAATATGTGATAAAATAACCTCGGAATTTTCCCAATCAAACAACAAACGTCAGTAACCAGTCGATTTTAAGGGTCGAGAAGTACAAATGTAACACATGAGTATTGCGAATAGTAAATTTGCTGTTAACCAGTGTAAGCGATTATGTTTGATACTTTGAATAAAGTTCGCATAGCCACATAGCCAAACTCAGAATCCTGCTAGTAAATTTCACTGATCACCAAGGATTTGCCGATTGCACTTTGGAATTTTCCTCTCTTGGTGCTTTCTTGGTGGTGCCAAAAAGAACCGATTTATTTTCAATGTCTCCAATCACTATCAGCAACTACGCTGCTCCACCATAATTGTCTACCACCAATATCATCGCTCCGGCAGTCGTTGTCGCTGAGATCGCTACCCGACGCCATGGTCCGCTCGCCAGCCGAAGACCACCTCTTATGCTGACTCATCGGCACCGACAGAACGTTGTGTCCGCCCATCGTGAATGCTCGAATGAAAATAATGCGCGCCTTCGAAACACGTGTCTTTTTATGCAGAGATAAAGTGAAACCTGCAGCGCCGCCTCTTATGGTTGTGAGTGTTATGGTTGCGAATCACCATTAAAATCACTCAGCGTAGGGTCGTCCCATCCTGCACGAAACAGTTCGTCTCCGATCAACCTTCTCTTGTATAAAATGGTGGTTCTGAGAAGAATTGATTTATTTTAAATAATGCACATTTTGAATAACTTTAAGCGACAAATCCAAAGTCAGATTTTTTCGGGAAAATTTCACTGAACGCCCATAATTTTCTATTGTGACTAGCGGTTGCACCTTGAAAAAATCCTCTCAGCTTATGGTGGTCCTGACTATGTCTCCAATCATTATTGTCTATCCAGTACAAAATAAGACGACATTTTCTACCGAAGATGGATTTTTCTCGAGCTACAAGCAAATTACTTCGGAAGTAGTGCGCTAGATTCACAGAATGATGCGCTACACAACGCTACGCCGACAATATCTCTCCGACACTGCCGCTCCGCCATCCATAACGCCACCAACGCCATCGCTGTGGATGGCAGCTGTTGTTGCTGGGATCGCCTCCGATGCAGGCTCACTGCTTTCGACGAAGCGTCGTGTCCGCTCCCCGTGAATGCTCGAACGAAAATGACGCGCGCACCCGAAACACGGGTCATAGATAAAATGAAGCGATGAGCCAAAAGGATCGTAACTTGCATCAAACTGATGTCTGTGTTGGGGATGCAAAAACGAGATTGATTCGTTCCCATTTTTTCTGGGTTTGGAAAGAATTGGCATTTACAATAGTTTAACGTTTATAATCAAAAATTAAAAACAAAATGGCAAATTGGTGGAAAGTGTCATTTATATTATTTCACGCATGCTGTGACGCAGTGAAGCTGGAATAATAAAAACGACAGTTGTACGTGGCTTCCGTTTTGAATGGGGTGCCCTTGAGATTAAGATTTGTAAAAGTTTTTATTCAGATATACAACAGCAATCACTAATCGCACCCAGACAGACAGAAGAACGTGTTCAGGATCATGCAAGTTTTTCTTAATTTGTGATTCTACATTACTTTCTTTGTATAAATTCTTGACCGAATAGACAAACGGTTGCAAATCTTGATGTTACATTACTGCACCACTGTGACAGCACCGTTACAGTCATCTATAAAAGCTGAATATACAAATAAAACTAATCAAACATATGAGAATCTGGAGACTCGGTTCAATAAAAGGCACCCGTGTTCTACTTGCGGCAACAGTATTAATTATGCCGTCTTCAAGAAACTACGCTGTTGCATTACTTGCTCTAGCAGCTCTTCACATTACCGTAATTGATCCATTCAATCATTGTGTACAGATGTAACTCAAGTTGGTTTGCAATTCAAGGCTGCTCCCCTGTGGGATGACAAGGATCCCGAGCAGATCCTGTTCATCGTGTCGCGCTGTATGGAAGAATGGTCCCGATTGGCGAGCGAACCGCAAACCGCCCTGAAGAACTGGATGAACTGGAAACTGGAACCGGCGAACGACCCAGCTACCCAATGTTACACGACCTGTGTGCTGGAAAACATCGGGTTCTACGAGCCCGCCGAAAAGAGGTTCAAGGTTTGTTGTCTCCCCGTCTGAACATTCGAAACAGTAATTTTTTGCAATCTCCACAAAAGGGGGTTCGTGTGATGCAACAATGGGAGGTACACCATCGACTAATGACTGCAGATCGCGAAAGTGTGCATCGCCTGACGGATGCGTTTGATATGGTTCCCACCCTAAAATCGTCCAAATGCTCGGATGTGTTCAATGCTTACCAATATATTCATGCTAACAACTTGGGCACGATTCGATCTATTCTATTCTGCGATGGAAAGTCTGCCGAAAACTACTACAAGGAAAAGGTGAGATTATGTTGTTTCTTCTATTCAGAATTGTGATTAGCTTATTCAATCATTTACCAGGGAGCGAAAATCAAACAGAAAGGACAATCTCTTTTCGAGTTCTGTGAGAATATAAACTATCCCATAGGCAGTCCACAACGAAGCCAGTTATGCAAAATCAGAAAATATGAATTGGTGGAAGGAGAAATATTCGATAAGCATATGGAATGTGTCTTCAAAGGTTTGCGCTACATGACGACCAAGAACGAATTGGATGTGAGTAAATTAAGGAAGTTTCAATGATAATAGTCCATAATTTATTTTGTTTCAAGGTTGAGGAAATCGCTAGGGATTTCAGGCAGGTGGGAAAGCCGCTACACGAAGTGAAGGCTGTCTTGCGAAAATGCAAGAGTGAGATAACGGAAAAGGACCCAGGGAAACTAGCCGTTCACTATTACAAGTGCTTACTGAATGATCCGAAAGTGGCGACAGACTTTAAGGAAGCGTTTGATTATCGCGAAATTAGATCCAAAGATTACATGGCGCAGCTCAAAGGGGAATTGAAGCCATACGAGAGAAGTGACGTACGTAAACAGGTGGACGATATCGACAATAAACAGTGTGGCTAATCGACGTTAAAAAGTGTTTGACATCTGTAAAAACAGATTTCCTTGAACTTCTCAGTCCAATTTCCAATCTTTAAATGAATTGATAAAAACTAATTAAATAAAAAAAACCTTTTATAGCTGACATGCATCTTAATGAAAATGCATCTTGAAATTCAAAATAGTAATAAAAATCTGTTGCGGAAACACAATTGCCGAATTTTCTTTAAAATAAGCTGATTTTAGTGAGTACGAAGGACCTTCTTCGTATCTTAGTTAAAGCGCCAGTCTAGCGTACTAAGGGTCGTGGGTTCGAGTCCCATCGAAGGGAAAGTGGTTACCTCCAATACATTTTTCAAATCAAAATGTTCCACATAATGTACATATTCACGTCTGAGTTTTCAGAGGTATATCAGTACCAATTTGTGTAGAAAAATGGCTTTCTGGAATGCAAATTGATGCGTGACACGCATAGATTCGTGACTTTGTACCTCGATCTAAACTTGATTGAATCTCTGTTCTGATCGTTATTTTACTCCAAAAATAATGAACACCCTTAAAATTCATGAGGATTGTGGATTACGGGGTAATGTTCCTAAAATACGGACTAAGTTCGTAGTATTCGACATCAACATTTCGTGACGTTATAACGCTAGGTATCTAAAACAGTTTTTCAATCCGTTGTACCGTCACGAAAAATTATACCACTTTAAAATCAATCTCAATCGATCTTTTCGAGCCGTATACTGTAGTGCGGTATTGTTAACACCAAAGCCCAAACAAGCAAACTGGAATAGACGTATACTTTGGTTTCTTTGCTAGATTCCACCGAATATAAACAAAAACCTGATTGTTCGAGCATAATATATTATAACTATCACCCAACCAGCGGATGGCAGATTTTAAGACAGTTCTGCATAAGAACCTTACATAAACTGTATAATAATTGGGCATAAACAATTTCGGAAGATTTTTATACAATTGTTGTATTAAAATAATACAGATTTGTATTATTTCAAAACAATATTTATATAAAAAGCTCACAGAATTGTATATGCCCAGATTTTATACAATCATTGTCAGATTTGTTTTTTTTATGTATAACATCAGAACTAGCTCTGACAAATTGTATAGACAGATTGTCTGTTCCACATGAAATGCTTATAGAAATCTAACATTCGTATCTGATGAATATACTGTGTATCAACACCATTATCACATTTCATTTGGATTCTGACATGTTTGTACGCCCAGATGCCCAGTCACTCTCAATGCGGTTTGAGGTTTTCCAGCCCTGGATGACTATGGATACAGCCGCAACGACTAACTAACGAACGCCCACACTTCTACACCGAGAAATCTCACATTGATGGTTGCATAGTACTGTTCCTAACTGAACCGGCACCTTTGGAACTCTGCGAAGTGCGAACAGAACTTATCACGGCAGAACAAATTTCAAAAAACCTATAGGTCTGTTTGATCATGTATGTTCATTAGACCCCTTCATGTTTTCAAAAAGTAAGCCCAGAATCACAATTCTAATGCCAAAATAAGCCTCCTGTCAATTTTTTAGCTAATTCGGATAAAATTTTGAGAGGGCTCAAATCGAATTAGTGTTTTTGAACTGTATAAATCAAATGCATGCTGCGTCACAAAGCAAAACTGAAATAATTAAAATGACATTTGTGCGTTGCTTCCGTATTGAGTGGTGTGCCCTTAAAAACGCGAGTACTTTTATGTTTGGATTCCATGTGGATTTTCCTTAAATCAAATTTCACATATGACACTGATTCTATACTACTTCATTTTTGAGTAGGTGAGACCAGAGTGTAAGTTGACCCAAATTAAAAATCTATTGTCATACCAAATATTTCATTTGATGATTTAGGTATTGGAACATATAGGAAACATAAATAATATCAAAAATAGAGTTTTAAAATTTGATTATCTGGTGGACCTGACCGAAGAATGTGAATGCTGATTTTTTATTTTGGCGCTAATGTTTATCATAAATTACCGTTTAGAGCTAGCATTGACTTGTTCGCGTGGTCATTTCACGAGGGTTATTTGACCGAATGCCGCTTCCTCGAATATTAAAGTACTAGTTTATTTGTGAACGCAGTAGCGCCCGTGGCAAGTGTTTTCTTTTTTCAATATAAATAATTCATGCATTAAAAAAAATCAAAATTTTCATCGTCTGTTGTCTGTGATTTTTTTTCATCAAATGCTGTGTCTGGTTGTCTAAGGTTGTCACTGGTTTTGTTTTCTGCATCTGATAGTAAAAAAGAATTGAAGTGTCATATATTTTAATTTTTGTGAGAATTTCCCCGCGTGCTGCGTCTGGTTGGCTAGTCACCGGACAGACAAACAGGGCTATTATATATAAAAAATATAGTATATATATAATATAATAAAGTAAAATGGATCAAATTCCGAACATTATTTTTCAGCACACTAGCATTGCGTCACTGGGACTTTAAAATGATCAGTACAAATACATTACATACAAGTACATTTGGGTTTTATGCTGATTTTATAGAACTGAATGGTTTTCAAGAGCACTATAAAACTGAAAATATTACTTGAGAAGCGAACAGCACTTTAAACTAAAACAATCATCTGCTCTCTGTGCTCTCATTCGTAATGATTGTACCCCGTTTGGCATAATGTCGTTTGGCATAAAGTTGTTTTGTATAACGGTCATTTGGCATATCGGCCGTTTGGCATAATTGTCGTTTGGCATAAGGTCATTTGGCATAATTGTTATATGAGCTTTGCTGGATAAGAATGATTTGTTGAGCCATTCAGTTACGTGGTTTCCTTCTTATCGGCAATACATGATAATTGGGAACGGAATTGTACGGCGTGACAAATTAAGAATAAATAAGCTTCCTGTCAGAACGGGACCATTTGAAATGTTGACGCACCTATCAGCAAGATAGATCAGCATTAAACTAAACTGACATTAGTGGCTTGTTTTTCATGTAAGGGCAAGCCAGAAAAGTTGCCAATTTCTCCCTTTTATAAGCAAACGCTTTTGCCATTCTCGTTTACGATTCATAAAACTCCTAAAACTTGAATAAATTCCGCTTCTTTTGGTGACAGTTGTGATAAAATATGTTGAAACATAGCATAGAATAGCATATGTGAAAAAGTTGCGATAAAATATGTTGAAAGACAAAAAAATTACTGTCGGGCAGATGCATCCTCTGAAAGAAGGGATCATATCCTCCTTTGCTTTAAACCGAGTAAATGGCTTAATTGATTTATTTCATAAACGAAGATTCAAACGTGGATTTGTCCAATCTGATATATCCATCAGATTGGATAAATCCACGTTTGAATATTTGCCTACAAAATCACATACGTCTTTTTGAATAAGTACCCGAGATATAAAAAAAATCTTCCCCTCGAAATAATCAATTTAAAACATCTCTCTTATAATGTTTAAGACAATCATTATAAATAATTGAACATATTATGCATAAGTTTCGAAATTGATGATTACACAACTATTATGCTAAATGACCATTAGGGTGGCTCAAAAAACACTTTTTCAAATTTTTTGATGGGCGCTCTCTCATTCGGTTCTATTTGATGCCCTGATGCTCTGGACAAAATTTCAGCCAAATCGGTCAACGTTTGGGCGGTGCTAAACTCAACAAACCAAACAGTGATTTGCAGTTGGGCGGCACAATTTACGATCAAGAATCATGATACTCATTCAATTCTTGTTGAATTAAATACAGAATGTTATGCTGAAAACCGCGAGAAGATTAGAGTTTATTAGACAAAGATATTAGCATTTTACTGGACTGTTGTAGGGGTGAATTTATTTCTTTTCAAAGGTAAAAGAAACGAAATTTGGTCAAACCCCACTTCAGAGAAATGCTAATAACTTAGCCGGGTAAACTCTAATCTTCTCGCGGTTTTCTGCATAACATTCTGTATTAAATTCCTCAAGATCTGAATGAGTATCATAGTTCTGCATCATAAGTTGTGTCGTCCAACTGCAATTCACTGTTTTTGTATGTTTCTGCATACATTTTTGCATATAAACTTCCAACGAGTTTAGCACCGCCCAAACGTTGACCGATTTGGCTGAAATTTTGTCAAGAGCATCAGGGCATCAAATAGAGCCGAATAAGAAGGCGGCTCATCAAAAAAATTGATAAAAGTTTTTCCCATACTAATTTGAGCCACCCTAATGACCATTATGTCAAACGGACATTATGTCAAACGGCCATTATGCCAAACGATATTATGCCAAACGACCTTTATGCCAAACCAACCACCTTCGTTATGTGTTTGCCTTAATTTATTTTAAACCAAAAATCTGCTATTTTTCGGCTAAACAGCATGTTTGGACTAATCCAAAATGGTATAAAAATTCTAAGTCGTGAAATTTGTTCTGCCAAATGAGTTTTTCGTCCAAATCACTCGTTCGGGCAACATTTTAGGCCGTATGAATATAGGCCAACTAGTTCTGCTTTATGCAGGCAAGTAGTTGATTGAACAGTAAAAACATCACTGCGAGTTTGCTTGTGTTTCAATTCGGATGCAAAACGATCTGGCGATCATTGAAATAATCGATTCTTTTTGCGGATCAGTAAATTAATATGACATAACTTCAAATGCTATAAATATTAATAGAATTGATAGGGAAATATTATGAGCCGTCGAATATGTTTGTCGCTGCCGTAAACAAAATTCTGCGTGAATGGCATTTTCAGTGGTATGCTCTGTTCGGCCAAATGACATTTTCAACCCTATTACTTTATGAACTGTCATACGTCAGGTATTGCAGAAATGCCGCGAATACAACGTGCCCACACATCATCTATTTATCGACTTCAAAGCCGCATATGATACAATCGATCGGGACCAGCTATGGCAGCTAATGCACGAACACGGATTTCCGGATAAACTGATACGGTTGATCAAGGCGACGATGGATCGGGTGATGTGCGTAGTTCGAGTTTCAGGGGCATTCTCGAGTCCCTTCAAAACCCGTAGAGGGTTACGGCAAGGTGATGGTCTTTCGTGTCTGCTATTCAACATCGCTTTGGAGGAGTAATACGAAGGGCAGGGATTGACACGAGTGGTAATGATTTTCACGAAGTCCGTCCAGTTATTTGGTTTCGCCGACGACATTGATATCATGGCACGTAACTTTGAGAGGATGGAGGAAGCCTACATCAGACTGAAAAGCGAAGCTAAACGGATTGGACTAGTCATCAACACGTCGAAGACGAAGTACATGATAGGAAGAGGCTCAAGAGAGGTCAATGTGAGCCACCCACCACGAGTTTCTATCGGTGGTGACGAAATCGAGATGGTTGAAGAATTCGTGTACTTGGGCTCACTGGTGACCGCCGATAACGATACCAGCAGAGAAATTCGGAGACGCATAGTGGCTGGAAATCGTACGTACTTTGTACTCCGCAAGACGCTTCGATCGAATAGAGTTCGCCGCCGTACCAAACTGACTATCTACAAAACGCTTATAAGACCGGTAGTTCTCTACGGACACGAGACCTGGACGATGCTCGTGGAGGACCAACGCGCACTGGGAGTTTTCGAAAGGAAAGTGTTGCGTACCATCTATGGTGGGTTGCAGATGGCGGACGGTACGTGGAGGAGGCGAATGAACCACGAGTTGCATCAGCTGTTGGGAGAACCATCCATCGTTCACACCGCGAAAATCGGAAGACTGCGGTGGGCCGGGCACGTATCCAGAATGTCGGACAGTAATCCGGTGAAAATGGTTCTCGACAACGATCCGACGGGAACAAGAAGGCGAGGTGCACAGCGGGCAAGGTGGATCGATCAGGTGGAAGACGACTTGCGGACCCTCCGCAGACTGCGTGGTTGGCGAAGTGCAGCCATGAACCGAGCTGAATGGAGAAGTCTTTTATGTGCAGCACAGGCCTTAGTCTGATGATAAATAAATGAATAAACTTTATAAACTGTACGGCCCAACGACTTTTTTCGACTGCAAGACCAGTTGCGTATTGAGTATTCGGCCAAATGACATATTTTTTTTTTCCAATTTCGTTTATTTGGTAGGCTCAGGCGTGTATAACACTTTACGGAGCCATTGTTCTTTGTGATATATACAATCAATATCATTTTATTATACGGTTAGTAAGAGGGGGGTAGAAGCCAGCGTACTCGTGGTGACTCGAGGTTAGTTAACAATGTTTAAGGATGGACGGGGCTTAGGATTTGGGATCAGGAAATTTCAGTTTCTCATCCGGGCATTTGGCGTCAGTGGCGATGTGGCGTGTCGTCGTGCTCGAGGAATGGTTCGACTGGGAGCATCTTCCGGATGGCAAGAGCTATGGGGCTCTACGGAACAAAAAGGCAGAGACAGAACAAAAAAAAAACTTTAAAGAAAGAAAAAAAAACAAAATGTTAGATTTTGATGTCAGACAAATGACATATTCAGTCCTATGATCTGTTAGGTCAAGCGACATTTTTTCGGATAAATTAATTAGTCAGCCTTATAATTCGTTTGACCAAAAGACCTGTAGGTCAAAGTGCCTTTTTTGCCCAAATGACCTGTCCGGCGAAGGAACATTTTTGGCCGTTTAAGCCGTTGGGCCAGAAGTCATTTGTAGCCAAACGACATTTTCGGCCAAATATTTTGTTTCATGAAAAACATTTTTTTTAAATTTCTGCTTTTATTTAGGTATTTTACATTTATTTATTATTTATCTCATTTCCACCTTTCAATTCTTCCACCGGTTATATGAATGAACCGTTCGGCCAAATGAAGCTTCGGAGTATACGATCTATTAGATCAAATGATATATCCGTATGATCGGTTCTGCCGAGCGTCATATTCTGGAGTATTGCACTACAAAATCTTGCGCAGCACATTTAGTTGTCAACGGTCCGACTCGTTCAATTACGCCTTTGCAGATTTCAGCATTGCAGCCTGTGGACTTTGCTTCTAGTCCAGAATAGCATAGATAGAAATAAGGGATATTAAATAACCGTTCAGTTAAATAGAGTTAAATGTAATAAGTGTTTATTTTTTTTCTTCTCTATACATAAACATTAATTTCTTAAATTAATGATTTCGTGTGTGTTACTTCTACGTGAAGTTAAACGATTTACAATGATATGGAAATGCTAATATCATCTTCCAAACTTGGACGTACACGTACAAGAAATGTTTCTATGGTGATTTAAGACCCCTTTCTGCTGTAGAAGGGCTCCTTTACAAATAAAAAACACATTTCTGCGTAACTCGAGATCAAATCAAGCAAATCGAACTCAATTTGACATGCGGAAAAAAGTAAGTTTTGACGTTTGCTCTGCCAAATGAAATCGAAGCACACTGCAAATGTTAAAACTCTACACAGGATTCTGTTTTTACACGATTTTTTTTCCGCTCGTATTTTTGATCTTGTTATTTCAATTTGCCATAAAAATCTTTGCAGCGTGTTTCAAAGTATCCTCAATAATTCAACTAAATAGAACCCATTGTAATTAATATGCGTTGAACATTCAGGATGGGTGCAAAATTGTGAAAAAGTGAATCGTGTAAATACAGAATATAGTTCAATTGTTAATCTTCTATATACATAAAAATGAATTTCAGTGTGTCTGACCATTATAGACTCGGAAACAACTGAACCGATCGTAGTGAAAATTTGTATGCAGAGGTTTTTGGGGTCGGGGAAGGTTCTTAAGATGGTTCGAGACCCCTCCACCCTCTGGAAGAGAAGGGTCCCATACAAATGAAACACAAATTTCTACATAACTCAAGAACTAATCAAACAAGTGAAACCAAATTGGGCATGTGGATGTTTTTAAAGGTTAGAAATAAATCTATGATGGTTTAAGACCCCTCCCCGCACTAAAGGAGGGGTTCCCATACATATGAAACACAAATTTTGGAGCAAAATAACATTTTCTGGCGAGACGAAGTTCGACGGGACAGCTAGTACAAAATAAACGTTTTTGCTAACTAATTAGTTTTTTGGCGAGACGAAGTGCAACGGGTCCGCTAGTAATAAATAAATAAAAGTTTTTTTTTTCAAGCACTACTGGGTCAATTATTTTATTATATTAGGGCGGACTGACCCGTTCGGCCACTAATCTATTCCGCCAGACATTTTTTTTGTCTTTATTAGCGAGACTTTCAGCCCTGGGCTGGCTCGTCTCGTATTCCGCCAGACATCTTTTTCGCCAAAATGACTTGTTTGTATAAATGGCTTTTTCGGTCGATCGAGATATTTGGCAAACTAGAATTTAACTATTTTGGTCTAACGTTCTACTGTTAGTGGCCATGCGGCATTCGGTCAAATGTTCAAATGAGTCTTTCTTCGTATGTGTTTCGTATAAAAAATGTTGGTGATTGATGTGGCTCGAAGATATCCAGTCTCAGATAGTTTCCCAGAACCGGTCCCGGGTGCTCAAAACAGATCAACAAAGCTACAATTAGTTCAGAGGCAATCATGTGATTACTTTTATTCATCTATCCGATTTTGAAAATCCGAAATATGCGAAACTCCAGAATCGCTTTCTTTGACATCCGGTTTTTATTGGAAGTGGCCAGAAGAAAACAATCGCAACTTACACTATTTATACTACGCTAGGTACCTAATCTAATCTAATTTGCCTACTTTATTTACCTATACAGTGAATTACTTTATTGCTTAGGTAGAAACTTGAAGAGCCAAGAGCTGCCATTTCCCTGATCCTTATTCAACAGCGCTGTTTGTACCTGTCGGTGGATTTCCAAACTCTCAGCTACATCGAGTTTCCATGGGGAAGAGACATTTCTTAAGATTTTAATATTTGATGCCGTAATTGGGTGATTTTCCTTATACACATGCTCTGCTACCTTAGATCTAAATTCGTAATGTAATCCCTTATCGTTTTCTCTTTTCGCCTTACTCACTTCCGCCATATGTTCCTTGAACCTTATATATAATGATCTTTTTGTTTGGCCTACATAGATTTTTTCACATTGGGAACAACTTATTTTATAAACGCCTGCCTTATTCAACATTTCTACTTTATCCTTCGTTGAACCCAATAGAGACTTGAGTTGGTTGCTTCTACTGGAGAATACTAGATCGATGCCGAATTTCCTTAGTCGAGGGCGTAGCTGGTTGGTGATGTGTTTATCATATGGGACCGAAACTCTTTTCAGCGGCTCCTCGATCGGTGTCAGCGTTGTATGTCCATTTCGTCGTAGGGTTCTTTCCTTCTTGTTGATGATCGCTCGTATAGTCCTCTCCTGGTATCCGTTAATCTTCGCTGTTTCCAAGATGTATTGTAGTTCCTTCGTTTTTCCTTCTTCACTCAGGGGTATCGTCTGCATCCTGTGGATCATATGATGAAATGCTGCCATTTTATGCTGGTACGAATGGTTCGATGTATATGGGATAACTCTCATGGTGTTCGTGGGCTTCCTGTAGATTTCGAGGCTCAATGTTGTATTTGCTTCCCTGATGACTAGTAGATCCAAGAAAGATAGTTTACCTTCTTTTTCCTCTTTGAAGGTAAATTTGATGTCCTTATGCACGTTGTTTATCGCTTCCAAAATCCTGGGTAGATCCTTTCGGTTGATGATGCTGAAAATGTCGTCGACGTATCTCCACCATTTCTCGGGTAGTATACCTTGTTCCTGTGGGTTGTTCTCCAAATCCACCATGAACAGTTCGCACAAAAACGGTGATAGCGGATTCCCCATCGGTGCTCCATTTGGCTGTTTTTAGTAGTTGCCACGAAATGTGAAGTAGTTCTCCGTCATACTTAACCTTGTCAGATAGAGGTACATTTTTACCTTTCCTCGCCATGTTGCAGCCAATCCTCTAGAAGATTCAGAGCATCTTCTACCGGAACGCTAGGGAACAATGCCGCTTCGTCGAATGATACCATTATGTCCTCTTCTTCGATGTGTCCTGATTCCAACAGCTGGCAAGGCTATGCATGACGGAGAACTACTTCACATTTCGTGGCAACTACTACAAAATTAACTAGTGGAATTAAATGGAAAGTACTTAATTCGTCTTAGACGGTTGAATACATTCCACTAAAAGAGCGTTGTATATTTTTCTATGTAAAACTTTTAAATTTAAATATGTTTTTTTTTGCAAAAAGTGTCTTAGATTGCAAAAGTTTTTATGTACATATTTGGAGCATGCGAATAAACGCTGACTCCGGCTGCCGTTATGAGCTTCTCATATTCGGGTAAAACTACCTCAGCCTTTTTTTAATGTCGTTCCAAAAATTTATAATTTGGCCTAAGCGTTGATGAATTCGTTAAAAGCCATAGATAAAACATTTGCTTTTTTTTTTTCAAACCAGTATAATATCAGTTTGATAAAACTAAATCTTCGACATAAATCTCAGCCCACACTTTTTTAGGCAATAAACACCTAGTAGTAATTATATATCTTTCAATATATCCCCGTGTCGTTTCGACGACACCAAGGCCAGATTTTGAGGCAGCAGTAGAAAATATGACCCTCAACCATTCATATGAAAACATTCGCTTAAGAAAACAAATACAGCACGTGCAGGATCATCTTACCACCAACAGTAGTCGAAGCAGTCGCTTGCCACGCGAAGATCCTAAATGTCATCCTCGATCACCCTCGCTTCTTTCTCCTACGCGCTACTACACCCTCCATACGTCTCGGTGTTTAATGCATACATCGATGCGGCAGGGATTTCCCGATCTTCTAAAAACAGTCAAAGCCAATCACATGACGACAAGCGTGCCTTGAAATGTGTCGATAATTGTGCACACAAAAGCCAACCCGAATCTACCGACCAGCGAAGCATAACGTCTCCGGCACCACCCTCCACCAGAAACAGAAAAATCATAAAAAGCATAACGAATGATGCACGCAAGGCCGGATCAACCTGAATCCCGTCTTCTTTTAGCACCTTCTCCGGAGACACAGTCGTTACGTCACTATGCGTGTTCCTCGATCCGAGCTTCTTTGTCCCGATCGATGCTGAATCATTTATTGATTCTTGCATTGTGCGTCGCCGAACAAAGATGCACATGCGTTTATAAACTCATTTATTTATTAAAAGCAGAAAAATCACGACCCCAGGGAGATGGGACACGCATAAGAAATGTGCTGCCTTTCTGCAAAAACATCTGTCTATCCTGGAGACACCGGGACTGGTTCTCTTTCTAGCGCGCCAAGGAAGAACCGACCGTTCGAAGAAGGTATCTATTTTCATAAATTCAACAGCACCCGAACGAAGAAAAACACAAAACAGAATATAATTCAAAGACGGTACGGAACGCACCTTATGTCGGTATCTAGCTTCTAGAGCTTCAAATGCACGTGCTCACGTGCATTGAAAATCTCGCCTACGAAGGGAGATGGGCCATCCGGAATCAATAAAGTCGATCTCCTGCGCACATCTGCCTTCTTGATGGATCTTTTTGGCGCTATTGTACGAGTCTATTGTCATACGATGTTGAATAAAATCAACAACCTCAGCAGGGATCGATTTAGTATTTGTTATGGCAAATCCTGTCACTTTTCAATCATATCTTGGAATAGTTCAAATTGTATGCTACAGCCAACGATATTCCCCATGAACTTAATTACTGAAACACGGAATATATCACCTTGTCACTGATCAGCAGTGATCTGACGAAACTCCAGAAGCCAACACCTCAGCTCGATTGTTCAACACACCGTCCAGCACCAGCCACCTGCCCATATCCACACCATAAGTAGGCAGTTAATCCACGCGATGACGTCCGCCGTTGCCACCTTCTGCTTGTTCTGTGGCTTAATCGAAACGACGACAGGCGATTGAAAAACTATCGTCCGACTGCCGAAGCCGACATCATCGATCACCAGGAAACCCCACAAGCAGGCGATTGGTGGTGGTCGGACGGAACTCGGTAGTTCTTGATGGCGTCCGCGTTCGCTGGTAGCACAGGACTGGCGCTTCCCCCATAGATCACCGCACGCTGATTGGCCCTAGCGGGTTGTTAGGCATGTGCTTTGGCCATATCGTTTGTACCACGTTGTTAATACTGCAGGAAAACTTTAATTATTGAATCGTGAGTTAGTTAATGTGCTACCTTTTTTTTACTTATTCGAGGGTTTTTTTCACTGGTAGATTAAGTATAACGCAAGTGGCATATGCCAGGACCATAATTCGTGCTTGGTGAGTTATGAGCGATTGCCAAATAGTATTTAATGTGCGAGAAATGGCTGTTTCGTGCGGAGCTTTCAATGATAGAGGTGCAAAGATGATTGATTGTAAAGGTAAATTATTGGTAGATGAAGCTAGTATGCCATCAAATAATAAGTAGGGTTTGCATATGATCGAAGTAAAATGCTTTTCATCTCAATCTTGTTGTTACATAAAATCCCAAATTGTTATTAACGAAAAATGCCTGTAATATATTTCCTTTTTTTCACGTACATTAACATCACGTAGATTCTCACTAAAATCAAATCTTTGACAGAAGCCTCGGAAGCCCTTAGTATTGTATAATAAAAGCTTCTGCTCAACGAATAGAGGTGATATCTGTATGCATTTTTATGTCTAGCCATGCTTTGATATTGTGAGTGCTGGTGTTGGTGTTGGTCCCTGTCTCGTGCATACAAAAAATATATTATGGTCATAGAAAAAATATGTTAAGCTCTTTTTAGTGGAATGTATTCAATCGTCTAAGACGAGTTTAGTACTCTCCATTTAATTCCACCAATTATTTTGATATATTTGCAGATACGTATTTCGACCACAACTGTGTGGTCGTATTCAGTGTCTCGTACTCGAGTCAAGTACGAGACACTGAAGACGACCACACAGTTGTGGTCGAAATACGTATCTGCAAAGATATCAAAATAATTGGTGGAATTAAATGGAGAGTACTAAACTCGTCTTAGACGGTTTTGGTCATAACCAATGGGACAGGATTCCCCGTCGAACGCAATTTGTTGCGAACAAATCGGTTAAAAATAAGTGATTTTTTTTGCCCTCATGCAGACACACACGGACAGAAATCATCTCAGTTCGTCAAGCTGAGTCGATTGGTATATTGAGGATTTATATGATCTACGGAATCGAGAATAGCTGCAGATATTAAGTTTAATGCATCATAACAATGATCTGAGTCGGAATGGGTAGTGTGCTGTGGTAGCTGAAGGAAGTGGAAAAAATCCTCCCATCAAATATTGTGTTCAAATCTCCCAAATTGTGGTACTTTGTTATTGTGGAATGCATCAGGAAAAAAGCTTATGGCTGTGCTTATAGAAATCATGGTCAGGGCCATTCTGCCATTGGCAGTTCCAAGCCCTATCGCTCAATTCACCGGTTAATATACATTACATTACGGTTAGTTTAGTTTTACATTATACATTTTGTTGTATACTGTAACTAATCAATTTCATTGCGAATTCAATTTGTAAGTATATGTACGTTATTGAGGTTTGTAAATTTTTTTATGATTATATTTATTTTATTTTGTTATTTCATTTTATCTCGTTTCAGAGTGCGAGTAATGGCGCTTTAGCCTAGGCATAAGGGCCAGGACATATGGGAGAAATACCTGTGTCCCATCCCTGGAAGATTGATCAACAAGGAGTGACACTTATGTTCTTAGCAATGTCACTCCCAACGTCATACACCCGATTCTTTTTTTCACGGGGGTTGCGTTCCGTGTAAAAAAAGTTTTCAGTTCAAAATTCGAAAATCCGTGTAAAAAAAGTTTTATGATTTCTCGACGAATCATGCACAATCAATGGAGCAACTTTGCAAAAAAATTTTTATGGGATTTTTTTTACACGGCCGTGTAAAAAAAATCCGTGTAAAAGCAAAATCGGGTGTATTTGCATACAACCCCTGAATGTGGAACGGTTGGTACGGTGGTCCTCGTTGCTTCCTTTCGTGAATTCTAAACTATTCGTTGTTCATGTTATTTATTACTGAATAATCTGATTGCCGATGATTTATAAATTATCTCCCAATTTCAAGTCTGCACGGTGGGTCTGGCCGTTTTAAAGATTGGACTCGTAAAAAATGAGAAACACAAAAATAATCACCAAAAATTCATTTCAAACCAGACTTCTCAAATTTTCAGGAATAAAATAACTAGGGGAACTGTACCGGTTTTGGCCATGTTCCTAATTTGGCCAATTTTAAGAATAACTTCAAAAATAAAGCAATTCGCAAGGGTTTTATCAGTTCTAGCAAGAGATATATCCCTCACCCTTCAACGCTGCTTTAAACTGATCGATTATTTTGGAAAAATATGTATTTTTCAGGGTTGGCCAAATTAGGCACTAAGTTGGCCAAAACCGGTACACTTCCCCTATACATTAGCTATGTTTCGACAAAATTCATTTATTGAATTTCCTCCCCCAAGTTGAATGCTCTCTTAACACGGCTCATGAGATCTTGGGCGAGGCTTTACCCATCTTCCTTACACAATTTCTCCCAGTTTTTCTTCAAAGCTTCATCGGTTTTGAATGTTTTTCCGCTTTTCTTCAACTTTTTCTTCATAATCGCCCAAAACTTTTCGATCGGACGAAGTTCTGGTATATTTGGCGGGTTCGCCTCCTTCGGGACCACATTAACGCCCTTCGCTTCGTACCAATCCATTACAGTCTTGGCGTAACGGCACGAAGCTAGATCCGGCCAGAACAGCGTCCCACGGTAAGAGCGAAGGGAGGGCAGCAAGCGCTTCTGCAAGCATTTCATTTAATTAGTCTACATCTAAACAGATAACACTGAATCAACAATTTGACGCCACAATACACGGTTCGAGGCCGCATCTCTCCATCCTCTAATACGCCCCACGCTCGCCAAGTCGTTTTGCACCTGATCTGCCCATCTCGCTCGCTGCGCTCCACGTCGTCGCGTCCCGGACGGATCGGAAGCGAACACCATCTTTGCAGGGTTGCTGTCCGGCATTCTTGCAACATGCCCTGCCCATCGTACCCTTCCGGCTTTAGCTACCTTCTGGATACTGGGTTCGCCGTAGAGCTGGGCGATCATTTTTCGCCGCCACACACCGTCTTCTTGCACACCGCCAAAGATGGTCCTAAGCACCCGTCTCTCGAATACTCCGAGTGCTTGCAAGTCCTCCTCGAGTATTGTCCATGTTTCATGTCCGTAGAGGCAGTGTTGTCCTACCCTAACTGCAACAAAATCTGCTCTTTGATTTTACTCTATCTAAACGATTTTATTGTCTTAACTAAGTAAGTGCAACTAATAGAGGGCTATTTGAATTTTCTAAATGTCATGTCAAACTATTGAAAAAATGCACACCAGAGCCAAAGGAGCGCGCGCACTGAAAATACACTCCAGTGAAAACACTCCAGTGTATTTTCAGCGCGCGCGCTCCTGTGGCTCTGGTGTGCATTTTTTCAATAGTTTGACATGACATTTAGAAAATTCAAATATCCCTTTATTAGTTACACTTACTTAGTTAAGACTATAAAACCGTTTAGATAGAGTAAAATCAAAGAGCAGATTTTTTTGCACTGAGTGTAGGACAACACTGCGTAGAGGACAACCGGTCTTATAAGCGTCTTGTACATGACACATTTGGTGCGGTGGCGAATCTTTTTCGACCGCAGTTTCTTCTGGAGCCCGTAGTAGGCCCGACTTTCACAGATGATGCGCCTTCGTATTTCACGACTAACGTTGTTGTCAGCCGTTAGCAAGGATCCGAGGTAGACGAATTCCTCGACCACCTCGAAGGTATCCCCGTCTATCGTAACACTGCTTCCCAGGCGGGCCCTGTCGCGCTCTGTTCCGCCCACAAGCATGTACTTTGTCTTTGACGCATTCACCACCAGTCCAACTTTTGCTGCTTCACGTTTCAGGCGGGTGTACAGTTCTGCCACCTTTGCAAATGTTCGGCCGACAATGTCCATGTCATCCGCGAAACAAATAAATTGACTGGATCTGTTGAAAATCGTACCCTGGCTGTTACACCCGGCTCTCCGCATGACACCTTCTAGCGCAATGTTGAACAACAGGCACGAAAGTCCATCACCTTGTCTTAGTCCCCGGCAGGATTCGAACGAACTGGAGTGTTCGCCCGAAATCTTCAGACAGACGACGGAAGATGATCTGGGATATCATCTACAAACATAACTCTCGATAAATCTGCCCGTTTATGGTACCGGTTGTATCGAACAGCTTCCTGTACCGTCCGCACTTTCAGATCGGCTGCTACAACAGGTACTTCTTCGTTTTATTTAATATTTGCCGTTTTATTTAATATTTGTGTCATATTTATGATATGCTGCCAATAATAATCTGACTGGAATATGCTCGAAAATACAACATATCCAGGATACTCTTCAATACTGTGCAAGTGCATGTGCTAAGACAAGACAAAACAATGATTTAAATTAGAAGGATCTGAGGGGCTTCAAAATCTAAAAAAAACCCAAATTTATCCCCAAGTGGTGATTATGCCTTTCTCGATTCGATATGTTGGATTCGAATTAATGTTGTAAATGCTGTGCTAATTGCCTACAACTTGGCGGTTAAAATATTTGATGCATCTCTATCACGGTGCTTATAAATTACTCAATAATTGAGTAATTTTAAGCAATTATTATGAGAGTAATGGATTGCGTCATGGCTAAATTGATTAATGACTTAAAGTGTGCATGTAAACAGCGTATTTGTTAAAAGAAAAATAGAAATATTATTCAAATCGCATGAGTTATTAGCAAACAAAAACAATAGTGTCCAACTAGGAAAGTTTCTCCGTCGAATGAAACTAGTTGCACTCGAATCGGTAAAGTCCTTCTATATGAAACGTGTTTAACAATAAAAAATTCCCGGGGCTACACACACACACACAGTCAGACATGTGCTCAGTTTTTCGAGCTGAGTCGATTGGTATATAACACTATGGGTCTCCGAGCCTTCTATCAAAATTTGGCTTTTGGAGTGAAATTATAGCCTTCTGGTACAACTTTGTTGTACGAGAATGGCTAAAAGGATTTTAGAAAATGTGTCCATCCTTGAATCTGCGAAGATCTTACCTAAGAAAACGGACAATACTCAGTAGACCAGTGAAGAATGTTTCGCTTATTGAAGAATTTTCACTGCTGGAGTGGGAATCGAACCCTCATTTCGTAGCAATACACACAATACACTTAGACGACCAGCGCTGCTAACCACGGCCATGAAGTCAAGATTGAAGTTCAACATTTCAAAAATATTTGAAAAGTGTTTCTATGAATTCAAGTAGTTCGCATCATACTGTTTACAGGTTAATAGGTTTAATACGCTTTTCATTTCAAACAATTCATAATGTGTCCCGGAATGGCCCAAGACAAATCTGGTCACTTTAGGGGCTGTCCACAAACCACGTAAACCGAAATTTAACTTTTACAAACCCCCCCGTCCCCCCTAGTAGACTTTCGTAGACTTTTTCGAAACAACGCCCCCCCCCCCTTGAAGTCTACGTAGACCTTTCCAAATTTTACAAAACATCATATGTGATTGGGAAAATATGAAAATCAATCACGTTTTAAACAATTCAGCTATTCAATTATATTTCCAAGTAAACGATACAACAAAATTCGAATTCCAAACATAATAAAATCAAACTGAACAAAATTCAACAAAGCAAAAATCAAATTGAAACGAAATCAAATTTTATCCTCTGTCCTAACTCCTGAAATTAAATCTCAAAGCTAATTAATTTAATTACTGTTGAATTCAATTCCTCCTAGTGTGCGCCTCCAACGCCGATTGCCTATCACCATTGCATCGGCGAGCCACTGATAAAATCTGTCACGTATCTGACCTATTTTTCTCAACGCCGGTTCCCGCCAACGCCATTCCAATAAGCTTTGCGTGGAAATTTCGTAAAATTTCCCAATTGATAACCTTCAAATACCCCAAAGAACTCTCCGTGATAATTCCGATGCTTTTCTTGAAAATTCCATGCAATATCCCGCTGAATAATCATATGTTGAAATCCCAAGATGTTCTTCCGAATTCCCAAGTTTCCCTGTTTAAAAACCTCGAGTGATTTCCCGTCAAAATTCAGAATCATTTCCCGAGGTAATTTTAAGTTTAAACGGACATTCCGAAATATTTCCTACGATATTTTTTTCTATTTCTCTTGCAAATTTGGAGCAATTTCTTCAGGAAATTTAAATAAATCTTATGGGCATTTATCATTATGGGCAATTATTTTCAGTGGAAATTCTGGAGAATGTTCAGTTGAAATTTTTGTGAACTTCTCGTAAAAAAAATCGAATAAATTTTCATGAAAGTTAGAAAGGCTTATTTACAAAAGAGTTTGCATTATAACTGCCGAAGAAATTTACGAAGGATTTTCCACGGACATTTCGAATAATTTTGCTTATATGTCCAAAGAGTTCCTCGCGAAAATTCTGAAGAATTTCCGAAATTAAGGAAAACAATTTCGGAGACTTCCCAGAAAATCTCCAGTGAATACTCTGAAGGGTTTCTCGCGGAAATTTCGGAGGATGCCGTTTTCAAGTTCCAAAGAATATCTATTGAGTATTCCAAAGACTTTTTCTTGGATATTCCAAAACGCTTGTATCGTTTTCAAAAAAAAGTCTACGTGGACTTTCAGTAGACTTTTTCGGAACCTCCCTCTCCCCCCTAAGAGTCTACGTGGTTACAGCGGCACGGAAAGTGACTGCTGCAAGAATTATTTTAAAGCGGTATGTTTACCTAGGCGTCCACTTTCTGTGGTATAAATTTCATGGTTTTTCGTGCAGCGAGTCAAAAATTATTCCAGATGGAAGCCGAGTGGAGAAAAAAAATTCTGCGCATCCCCGTGGATAATCCTGCTCATCGACGGTCAAAATGGATTTAGAACAGCTTCCTGGTCAAAAATTCTGCAAGGCGACGGCACGAGGAGTTGTTCATGCGAGATTCAGTTTGCTTTTATGCCAAAAAACTGATTATTTGGCGAGGGATATGCAGCAGCAGAGCAAAGAACAAATTGTTCGTGACGAATAAGACGATGGACTCTAAGCTGTACTAGGGAGAATGTGGACAGCCCCTTACCGTATCAAAGTGGTAGCGTGCTTGGAGGTGTGGGTTCGATTCCCACCGGTAGGCAGTGGGTATTTTTGAATATTTCATAAATATTCTCCTCCTCGAAACACATGTTTTCGGTCTTCGGTATCGTTTTCCACTTTGTTAATGTTTACAGGAAAGCTTGGAGAATGGTGACCTCACGAATTTATCGTTCCACTTTGAAAAGCATTCAGTTTGCCCAAATCTGATGTCTGAAAGTCTTGGAGACTAAATATTGCATTTATGAAGAATCGTTCTTGAAAAGGCAATTGCAATTCGCATCATAAGGACTGTATCGAGAATAAGTTATCCACTTTCAAAGTGTTGCTTCTCAGAAACTCATGAAGGCATTGTTTTGTTTTACCCTGCATTCGACGTATTCATATGTTGAGTTTCAAATCAGAATTTGTTTTTTTGTTAAAAATTTGTTGTTTCCAATGTATCTCAAATTGAAATTTGAGTTTGGGACACATGGCTCCGTAAGAAGGGCATCGAGATGGATAATTTGACCAAGTGTTTCGCTATCCACCCCTAAAGGTAGAAATTCATGGTCACCAAGCTTGGGAAACTACACGTTCGCTAACCTGTCGGCAAGAGGAAGAAAATCAAAATCAAGTGACCGGAATTTGGACCAGAAAGTAATCATGTTTTAAAACGAGGCCATTTTATTCCGATTTGTGACCAGGAAGAAAAATGATTGAATAAGTGTTGGAATATGGCAATATTTATTCAGTATTATATTTTTTCATAAAATTTAACAAACAAAATTAACATATGTTGGTAAACAAACTTTAATAATTTTTTAAAATTCATCCGATTTTATTCGAATAGGATGGATAACTTATTTTCGATACACTCCTTATCTACGTGGTGTAAATCACACCGAACCTATTTGATTACGATGATGTATTGAATTCTGTTACTGAAGTATTTCAAAATCCAGCTATTCATCTATTTATTTATTACTTTTGTTGCTCCAAATTACCTTGTTTTGAAACAAGCTCTGAAAAACAAAATTCTCAATTGCTTAGTTCTGAAAGAATATTAATATTGTTCTGCGTAGGACCTTATTTGCTGAAGCTCGTGTATTATGACAATGGCTTTTTGTTTATGAATATTGCAGTGTGTAAAATCAAGATCTCATGAATCGCAATATTTTGTTCTGCCTTGGACGGTGGAGAAGAAAATAATTAGTGTGCGCTTGGAAGCGCAGATCGATCTCAAGGTGAACGTTGTTATGTTCTGCCCTTTGAGGTCGAAAAGAAGGAAGCGCAGAACGATCTCGAGATCCGCGTTATTTTGTTCTGCCTTAGACGATCTGTTTAGTGCGTGATCGAACGTGTTTGAAAGCGCAGAACGATATTGAGAACCGCGTTATTTTATTCTGTCTTGTGCGGTCGAAAAGAAAATTGAATAGAGCGCGATCGAAGGTTTTTGGAAGCGTAGAACGATTTCGAGATCTGCGTTATTTTATTTGTCTTGTGCGGTCGAAAAGAAAATTGAATAGAGCGCGATCGAAGGTTTTTGGAAGCGTAGAACGATTTCGAGATCTGCGTTATTTTGTTCTGCTCTTGTGAGGTGGAAAATAAAATAATTAATGCACGATCAAACGTGTTTTGGAGACGCATAACGTTCTCAGGATTCGCAATATTTTGTTCAGCCTTATGCGATCGAGAAGAAAATAATAAGTGCGCGATCAGACGCGTTCGGAAGCAAAGATCGGTCTCGAGGTCTCGAGGAGAACATAATCTGTGCTGTCGAAGAGAAGGTAGCGCAGAACGATCTTGAGCTCCGTCTTATTTTATTCTGCCTTGTGCGGTCCAGAAGAAAATTAAATAGAGCACGTTCGAACGTGTTTTGATGCGTAGAATGATCTCGAGATCAGCGTTATTTTGTTCTGCCATGTGTGGCCGAAAATAAAATAATTAGTGCGCGATCAAACGTATTTTTGAATCAAAGAACAATCGCGAGATACGCGTTATTTTGTTTGCCTTGTGCGGCCGAGAAAAAAAAAATATTGGTGAGCGATCAAACGCGTTTGGAAGTGCAAAACGATCTCGAAATTCGCGTTAGTCGGCTTCCATCAAAGCGAGTATTACGTCAAAATTTTCCTACACGCAAAAAAAAGCGTTCTTGAATTCGTGAACTAACGAGTTCACGGTGTATTTTTTCGTGAACACCAATCACGGATTCGGGAACACCAGTCATGTTTTCCAGAACGTTCCTGAAAACGTGACTGTATTCCCGAATCCGTGATTGTTGTTCACGAAAAAATACACCGTGAACTCGTTAGTTTACGAATTCAAGAACGCTTTTTTTTGCGTGTATCTATTCCATAATTGACCTGCATTCGAACATGGTCGGTGCCGGTATTGCTTAATATTTGGTCACCTGTTTTTACTCATTGAGGATGATGTTGGTAACATATATTATCTGTTGGTTCTCTGTGTAATGACAGCTGTCCTGGTAAAAACGGAGTAGCATCCGTGGACGGTCAATCATGCTCATGCTCATGCTCTTGAGCCTCTTCCTATCACGTAGTTCATCTTCGACGTATTGATGACTGATCCGATCCGCCTTGCTTCCCTCTTCAGTCTGATGTAGATTTCTTCCATCTTCTCAAAGTAAAGTGCCGTGATATCAATGTCGTCGGCGAAACCCAGTAACTGAACGGACTTCGTGAAAATCTTACCACTCGGGTCAATCTAGAACTAGTCCCACTAAAGCGATATTGAATAGCAAGCACGAAAAACGATCACCTTGCCGTAGCCCTCGGAACGTTTCGGAGGAACACGAGAATACTCCTGAAACCTGTTTCTTGTTTGTGACTTTATTTACATGGTTTTTCAATAGTAATATTAAGTTCTTCATGGATTTTTTAAACCATTATGCTTATGCTGTTTTTTTTTAATCCCAAACACATAGAGGCTTGCAAAATTTTTAATGTGAGTTAGATAAAATACTAATGAAGGTATATAAAAAGTCTTTGTAGTGGTATACATTACTGGGCAAAACGCCCCATCACCCATTTTTAATGACTACAAAAAAGCTTTATTACGTGCCCTCTGTAATATTTTCATATAAAGACTCACAGGCAATGCAATTACGGCTTTTGGACTATCAAATATCGCAAAGCTTGTATAAACTGTGTTGAAAAGTAATAGTTATACCTTTTTACCCCATTAAAGAAAGTTGTACAAGCGCTTCCTTAAAAGATCCGGATATAGAGAGCGGGACCATTTGGGCAGCACCCCCTATTACCTTCCGCAACGGTAATAACTTGGCCGTCTTCTAACCAAATGGCTTGATTTTTTGTACATCCCTAGATATCCACAGAACCTAACCATGTACTAAAAAACAAATAATTCGGCAGTAATGCGCTCGAGTAATGAACGTTGCTAACGGGAATAGGGACTGCCCAAATGGTTCTCTACCCTAGATCTGCGGATGTAGACTAATTTAGTGAGATTGCTTCTAAACGTTTTTTTCTATGTCTAACACTAAATACTGGATTGTTATATCCAGACGTTTGCTTATAGATCCATTATCTGGGATTTATTGAAAGCAAAAATGACTTCGAACATGAAATACGAGGCAGCTGAAATAGGTTACTGGACTACTGGAGCTGCAAAAGAGTTAACACTCAGGGTCTAAATCTGGCTATAAAAATATGTAAAACAGACAACTTTGTTCCACAATATCACTGCCAGATAATGGGGATTAGTTTGGGCGGCCAATCATACTCATGCTCAAGCTGCTTTAATCCATATTATAATTTGCAAATCATTGTTGCCACACGTGAAGAAGTTTCTTCTCAAGTACTTCATGAGCACTAATAAAGTAGGCTCTTATATGGAACATGAACGCTATTAATTGGTCTATGCAAACAATTAGGAAAAAGAACTTAAGAACTTTTGGTATTCTTTCTCCTCATTTTATAACAACAGAGGAAAGAGGCAGAAGAAACAAATAACTTTAAATTGGGTACTTTTATCTAACTCTGTAGGCTATCCGAACTTGACACAAATAGTAATAAGAATAACTGATTATGGCATCTTAATCAGCTTTTATTAATTGAGGGGTATAACCATCTGACAGCTGATTAAACAGTATGTAATCAATACATAGGGGAATTTTACACTGCGGGTAAAACCGACACCACTTCAAATCTCTGATTTCAAGTGATTATCGGACAGAATTTCGACACACTTCAAATAAACGTTGGATTTCTTATACTTCCAGTCATTTTGTAACTGACGGAGACGTGTAAGAGTCATAATAAATGTTGCAATTAGCATTGATCACCATTGAGTAGATGAGTTATGTAAAATTTTGGCATCGGTGTATGATCATTTTTGACAATAATTTGTTGATTTTCAGTATTTAATCCACCTCTGATCCACAATTGAACATCATTTTGTGTATGTTGTGGAAAAATAGTTAGCTTTTCTAATTATAAACATCCACATGTATCTCATTATTATTATGTTATCCGTTGGGGTAAATTCGACACCTGCCATCGAATCACGAAATACCTCTGTTTTATTAGAATCATCATTCGCAAAATATGATTCAGGTATTGGAAAACGAGGCGCCGGGAAATATAACTTAATCATAGAGTGATTACATACCATATCATAAGTGGGCGTGACAATAGGTCTAGGGGGTAACATTGAGTTACAAGGAAAACCTGCAGGTAGCGCTCAAAGAAGAACCGTATTTTTAGGCTTATTTTGCTCTTAGATATATCCAATCCGTTCTCTAGTGTTGTTCTTTCGAGATCCATTTCACCATTGTAAACAAACATGTAGCTTATCACCTACGGACCTAGTCATTTTCATTTCTTGTCATAACTGAACCATACGCATTTATTTTTAATAGCCGTTATAAACAACTTTTTAAAATAAGTGAAAATTAAATGTAGGTCAATATCTACAGTATTTAGCCAAATTTAGCCAATTTGTTACTAACATTTTTATACTGTATATATTTTCCACCCGACCACTGAAGAAAGTAAATAAAATATGTTATGTGATGATGATAAATAAATAAAATTTTATTCAAACATCGTTTATGAATGACCCCTAAACATGAATTTCATTCACAAATATCAAAATGAATGTTGTTAAACATTTTAAATTATGTTGTAACATCATTTAGAATTGTTCTGATGTTCGATTCCATAACGACTTGATGTGTCGGTTTTACCCACATGTGGTGTCGATCTTACCCGCAGTGTAAGCTGGTTCGGCTGTAAGATTGACTCTTCGCGTTTTCGCCATAAATCAAATTCTATCAAAAAATATTGTCATGAGACCTCATGGACTGATGCATGAAGAGCCAAAGTATGCTTGTATGAAATTTCTAGACAGGAATATCGTTTCATAGATTGGGGAACTGTAAAGTTGCTTAAGGTGTCTACTTAAGGTGTTTACTCACTTTTCCCCTAAATACTGATATTTTTTTTTCCTTTTGGCATACATAACCAACGGGTAAGATATGTGCACGATTCATGCTACTAATCCACGGACGCCCTACACTTGCGTATAGGAATTTTACAGAATATGTATAAAATTTACATAATCACCTTTAAAAATGCACGTTAGGCGTATGAAGGACTGCTTCTATTAACTCATCTTTCCATGTTTATTGACTTATGGCAATTATATGACGATGGCACCGGTGTTTTGTTCAATAAATAATTATATCGCTCATTTATGCTTAAAACCAAGTTTCATTTGCCTGATATGTTCACCAGAATTATTCTAACATAATACAAAGCCACTGATTCAATTTGTGCAAAAACCCTCTAATCAGAGCATAGTAATCTTTTGCAATGTGCTAAATAGCTCTAATGTCAGTCATATCAAGCAAATAGGCCACAGCCCTCTTAACATCATTGATCGCGATCTGCACAACTATGGCACCCTCCGCATAGATCACATCATCATCGCGTGCTACCCGCAAAAGGAGAACAGAGATTTGTTTTCGTGATCCAAATGGGAACGATCAAGGCTATCCAAAGTTCATTACTACCGGTTGGATCTCGGTTGGCAGCTGAGCGATGCGGGTGGAGATTTTTATCGATGCGATCCCCTCGCCTCTCGGTACAAGATATTGTTTGTTTTTCGCTTACAGGTACAAACTAACGATCTTATCTTATTGGGTGTTTGGTCGGATGCAGTGCAGAATTTGCCTTCTTGTAATCTTGTGAGCTACCAACATAACCACGGTAGCTGTCGGCACCGTTCCAAATTTCATTCACGATCGCTTATTTGAATGTTCTCGGGCCCATGATGTGGGATCTTGTGTTTCTGATTTGTTGTTATAAATTTACAGCTTCTGAATCGATGACTAATTTTTTCACCATTCTTCATTCTGGTAGAAGAAATTATCATAAATTACGATTCCATGCCGCTATGTGCAATGTACATGCATCGAATTTCGGTGCATATACTTAAAGGGGCCCCATGGGGTTCGATGTTAAAATATGCAAGTTCTATGGTGTAAAATCGGTGCTGCATGGCGTTTGACTAAAGACCTTCCTTTTTCATCTATGCGATCGACGAACTTTGGTTTGTCTGAATACTTAAACAATTGATTCCTACAAGTATATCGTGATCAACGGAGAATGAGTCATGATCCTACATTTTATGCAGAATCAGACGAACCAAATGTTTACACCTGTTTTTAAATTGGTGCTGAATATGCAAAAGATTTTAATAAGAGAATCAACATTTCTGAAAGAATCTGTTGCATATTCAATATCAAAACATAAGCGCATGGACACCTGTACGAAGTAATGAAAAGGGAGTATTATTTTAATGATCATATAACCAAGCAGCGTTTATTAGATTTTCCAGCCAAGACGATACACGAACAAGGCTCTATTACTGAAAATAATGTCATAAAATTTTAAGGAATTTTGAATACTTGTAAGAAGAAATAAATATTTTTGAATGTCTACCAAACAGCTATTCAATATTAAATCTGTCTTAAAATATTAAAGCTTGTTTCAGCAATTTTCATTTAACCTAAAGTAACATGGAAATGTCGTAGAGTTCAAACTGATAACATACATAATAGCAGCCAGACTGTTATGTGAGTCTTCTTCTTCTTCGTTGGCATTACATCCCCCACTGGGACATTGCCGCCTCGCAGTACTTCCACAGTTATTAACCGCGAGGTTTCTAAGCCAAGTTACCATTTCTGCATTCGTATGTCATGAGGCTAGCACGATGATACTTTTATGCCCAGGGAAGTCGAGACAATTTCCAAGCCGAAAATTATCTAGACTGGCACCGGGAATCGAACCCAGCCACCCTCAGCATGGTCTTGCTTTGTAGCCACGCATCTTACCGCACGGCTAAAGAGGACCCCATAAGTATGTGAGTCAATGTATGTCAATTGTCAGTTATTAATGAGCATCAGCTGTTTAAAATAGCTTGTATCCAGGTTTTAAATTGAACAGCTGCTGTTGACTGTTCGAGTTATATGATGTGCATTAATTATTATCGGAATGAAATTGATCTTTGTATTAAATCTGTTATTTCTGTGTATAAAAAGGCTTGCATTCATTCTCAATTAAACATAACCAGTGATCATGAAGTTACAACTTGTACTCGCATTCATCACAATATCTGCTGTGGTGAGGTGTATGCTGCTAGAATTACGTGTCCAAATTAGGCAACATATTTTCAAACAATTTCAGCTCGGCTCGATGGGCCCTTTCGACCCGGAAGAGATGTTGTTCATTTTCACGCGCTGCATGGAAGACAACCTCATAGACGGACCCACACGGCTATCAATGTTGGTTAAATGGAAAGAGTGGACAGGTGAACCGGCAGATAATATCGCAACCCACTGTTTTGGCAAATGCATCCTTGAAAGTACTGGCATGTACGATCCTACTGCGGAAAAGTTTGATGTTCGTAGTGTACCAATATCTAATAATTAGAACTGTGATCTAATTTATTTTTGTGTCTCAGTCGAATGTAATTCTGGAGCAATACAACGCCTATCAAACATTGGCAGAGAAGAACAAAGTTGATGAATACGCGAATGCTGTTGAACAACTTCCTTCCACGAAGAACGATTGTACTGCTGTTTTCAACGCATATGATCCTGTGCACAAAGCACATAAGGATACCAGCAGAAACCTATTTCATGGGAACAAAGATCTGACTAAATCAATCTACGAAGAGTTGGTGAGTTTCGCTTATGGTATAATGTTTGTAGTGTAATTTTCAACACTTGACTCTCCATAGGAAGGGCGAATTCGTCAGAAGGACCAATCCTATTTCGAATATTGTGAGAACCGTTACTATCCTGTTGGCTCTGATCAGCGGCAGCAGCTTTGTAACATCAGACAGTATGTAGTTTTGGATGATGCTTTGTTCAAAGAGCATACTGATTGCATAATGAAAGGTGTTCGTTATATCACGAAAGACAACAAGCTGAATGTAGGATGACGATCAAAGTCTTTCAGATCGTAGTCACAATTATGATTTCCAATAATTTTCTAGCGCAACGAAATAGAGCGAGATTTCAAGCTTGTGGGCAAAGACACCGAAGCACTTGGAAAGATTTTAGATGCTTGCCAATCCGACGAACCGAACGACGTGAAGGAAATATCATGGCACTACTACAAATGTCTGGTCGAATCTTCGGTTGCGGACAATTTCAAGGAGGCATTCGATTATCGCGAGGTACGAACGCAAGATTATGCCTACAATTTGGTGAAGAAGCAGTTGTACAGCAGACCAACGGTGCAATCCCAGGTAATGGAAATTGACGGAAAACAGTGTCCATCGTAAGGCTGGATTTGGAAGCAAAAATATCAAGTATGATTGATCACTGATTAAATTAATAAAAATTAGCACAACTATAAGTGATTTTGTAATCATTTTAACTGGACCTGTGCACCGATTGAATTTTAAAGGCGGTGGCGTAACGCTGTTGATAATCGGCGTTGGCGGCGTGAGTCGGCGCGAGACGGCGTGAACTAATTTCAAGCGTCAAACGTTTTCTAAAAGTTCTCTAGGAGTTCCTCTTGGAATTCCTCCGGAAGTTCATCCGAGAATTCCTCCGGAAGTTACTCCAGGAATTCCTCCAGAAGTTCCTCTAGGAATTCTAGGGAAGTTCATCCAGGTATTACTCCGGAAGTTCCTTCAGGAATTCCTCCGGGAGTTCCTCCGGAAGTTCCTCCAGGAATTCCTCCGGAAGTTCCAGGAATTCCTCCAGGAATTCCTCCGGAAGTTCCTCCAGGAATTCCTCCGGAAGTTCCTCCAGGAATTCCTCCGGAAGTTCCCCAAGGAATTCCTCCGGAAGTTCCTCCAGGAATTCCTCCGGAAGTTCCCCCAGGAATTCCTCCGGAAGTTCCTCCAGGAATTCCTCCGGAAGTTCCTCCAGGAATTCCTCCGGAAGTTCCTCCAGGAATTCCTCCGGAAGTTCCTCCAGGAATTCCTCTGGAAGTTCCTCCAGGAATTCCTGCGGAAGTTCCTCCAGGAATTCCTGCGGAAGTTCCTCCAGGAATTCCTGCGGAAGTTCCTCCAGGAATTCCTCCGGAAGTTCCTCCAGGAATTCCTCCGGAAGTTCCTCCAGGAATTCCTCCGGAAGTTCCTCCAGGAATTCCTCCGGAAGTTCCTCCAGGAATTCCTCCGGAAGTTCCTCCAGGAATTCCTCCGAAGTTCCTCCAGGAATTCCTCCGAAGTTCCTCCAGGAATTCCTCCGGAAGTTCCTCCAGGAATTCCTCCGGAAGTTCCTCCAGGAATTCCTCCGGAAGTTCCTCCAGGAATTCCTCCGGAAGTTCCTCCAGGAATTCCTCCGGAAGTTCCTCCAGGAATTCCTCCGGAAGTTCCTCCAGGAATTCCTCCGGAAGTTCCTCCAGGAATTCCTCCGGAAGTTCCTCCAGGAATTCCTCCGGAAGTTCCTCCAGGAATTCCTCCGCAAGTCCCCCCAGAAATGCCTCCGAAGTTACCCCAGGAATTCCTCCGGAAGTTCCTCCAGGAATTCCTCCGGAAGTTCCTCCAGGATTTCCTCCGAAAGTTCCTCCAAGCATTCCTCCGAAGATCTTCCAGAAATTCCTCTGGAAGTTCCTCCAGGAATTCTTCCGATAGTTCCTCCAGGAATTCCTACGAAGTTCCTCCAGGAATTCCTCCGGAAGTTCCTCCAGGGATTCCTCCGGAAGTTCCTCCAGGAATTCCTCCGGAAGTTCCTCCAGGAATTCCTCCTGAAGTTCCTCCAGGAATTCCTCCGGAAGTTCCTCCAGGAATTCCTCCGGAAGTTCCTCCAGGAATTCCTCCGGAAGTTCCTCCAGGAATTCCTCCGGAAGTTCCTCCAGGAATTCCTCCGGAAGCTCCTCCAGGAATTCCTCCGGAAGTTTCTCCAGGAATTCCTCCGAAAATTTCCCCATGAATTCCTCCAGAAGTTCCTCCAGAAGTTCCTCCGGAAGTTCCTCCAGGAATTCCTACGGAAGTTCCTCCAGGAATTCCTCCGGAAGTTCCTCCAGGAATTCCTCCGGAAGTTCCTCCAGGAATTCCTCCGGAAGTTCCTCTAGGAATTCCTCCGAGAATACCTCCGGAAGTTCGTCCAGGAATTCTTTGGGAAGTTCCTTCAGGAATTCCTCCGGAAGTTCGTCCAGAAATTCTTTGGGAAGTTCCTCCGGGAATTCCTCCGGAAGTTTCTCCGGGAATTCCTCCGGAAGTTCCTCCGGGAATTCCTCCGGAAGTTCCTCCGGGAATTCCTCCGGAAGTTCCTCTGAAGTTCCTCCGGAATTCCTCCGAAGTTCCTCCGGGAATTCCTCCGGAAGTTCCTCCGAAGTTCCTCCGGGAATTCCTCCGAAGTTCCTCCGGGAATTCCTCCGAAGTTCCTCCGGGAATTCCTCCGGAAGTTCCTCCGGGAATTCCTCCGGAAGTTCGTCCAGAAATTCTTTGGGAAGTTCCTCCGGGAATTCCTCCGGAAGTTCCTCCGGGAATTCCTCCGGAAGTTCCTCCGGGAATTCCTCCGGAAGTTCCTCCGGGAATTCCTCCGGAAGTTCCTCCGGGAATTCCTCCGGAAGTTCCTCCGGAAGTTCCTCCGGAAGTTCCTCCGGGAATTCCTCCGGAAGTTCCTCCGGGAATTCCTCCGGAAGTTCCTCCGGAAGTTCCTCCGGGAATTCCTCCGGAAGTTCCTCCGGGAATTCCTCCGGAAGTTCCTCCGGGAATTCCTCCGGAAGTTCCTCCGGGAATTCCTCCGGAAGTTCCTCCGGGAATTCCTCCGGAAGTTCCTCCGGAAGTTCCTCCAGGAATTCCTCCGGAAGTTCCTCCAGGAATTCCTCCGGAAGTTCCTCCAGGAATTCCTCCGGAAGTTCCTCCAGGAATTCCTCCGGAAGTTCCTCCAGGAATTCCTCCGGAAGTTCCTCCAGGAATTCCTCCGGAAGCTCCTCCAGGAATTCCTCCGGAAGTTTCTCCAGGAATTCCTCCGGAAGTGTCTCCAGGAATTCCTCCGGAAGTTCCTCCGGGAATTCCTCCGGAAGTTCCTCCAGGAATTCCTCCGGAAGTTCCTCCAGGAATTCCTCCGGAAGTTCCTCCAGGAACTCCTCCGCTAGTTCATCCGAGAATTCCTCCGAAAGTTACTCCGAGAATTCCTCCAGAAGTTCCTCTAGGAATTCCTCCGAGAATACCTCCGGAAGTTCGTCCAGGAATTCTTTGGGAAGTTCCTCCGGGAATTCCTCCGGAAGTTCCTCCGGGAATTCCTCCGGAAGTTACTCCGGGAATTCCTCCGGAAGTTCCTCCGGGAATTCCTCCAGAAGTTCCTCCGGAAGTTACTCCGGGAATTCTTCCGGAAGTTCCTCCGGGAATTCCTCCGGAAGTTCCTCCAATTCCTCCGAAGTTCCTCCGGAATTCCTCCGGAAGTTCCTCCGGAATTCCTCCGGAAGTTCGCCCAGAAATTCTTTGGGAAGTTCCTCCGGAATTCCTCCGAAGTTCCTCCGGAATTCCTCCGGAAGTTCCTCCGAATTCCTCCGGAAGTTCCTCCGGGAATTCCTCCGAAGTTCCTCCGGAATTCCTCCGAAGTTCCTCCGAAGTTCCTCCGAATTCCTCCGAAGTTCCTCCGGAATTCCTCCGGAAGTTCCTCCGAAGTTCCTCCGGAATTCCTCCGGAAGTTCCTCCGGGAATTCCTCCGGAAGTTCCTCCGAATTCCTCCGGAAGTTCCTCCAGAATTCCTCCGGAAGTTCCTCCGGGAATTCCTCCGGAAGTTCCTCCGAATTCCTCCGGAAGTTCCTCCGAATTCCTCCGGAAGTTCCTCCGAATTCCTCCGGAAGTTCCTCCGAATTCCTCCGAAGTTCCTCCGGGAATTCCTCCGGAAGTTCCTCCGGGAATTCCTCCGAAGTTCCTCCGAATTCCTCCGGAAGTTCCTCCGGGAATTCCTCCGGAAGTTTCTCCGAATTCCTCCGAAGTTTCTCCGGGAATTCCTCCGGAAGTTCCTCCGAATTCCTCCGGAAGTTTCTCCGAATTCCTCCGGAAGTTCCTCCGGAATTCCTCCGGAAGTTCCTCCGGAATTCCTCCGAAGTTCCTCCGGAATTCCTCCGGAAGTTCCTCCTGGAATTCCTCCGGAAGTTCCTCCGAATTCCTCCGGAAGTTCCTCCGGAATTCCTCCGGAAGTTCCTCCGGAATTCCTCCGGAAGTTCCTCCGGGAATTCCTCCGAAGTTCCTCCGGGAATTCCTCCGGAAGTTCCTCCGAATTCCTCCGGAAGTTCCTCCGGAATTCCTCCGGAAGTTCCTCCGGAATTCCTCCGGAAGTTCCTCCGGGAATTCCTCCGGAAGTTCCTCCGGAATTCCTCCGGAAGTTTCTCCGAATTCCTCGGAAGTTTCTCCGGGAATTCCTCCGGAAGTTTCTCCGGGAATTCCTCCGGAAGTTCCTCCGGAATTCCTCCGAAGTTCCTCCGGAATTCTTCCGGAAGTTCCTCCGGAATTCCTCCGAAGTTCCTCCGAATTCCTCCGGAAGTTCCTCCGGGAATTCCTCCGAAGTTCCTCCGGGAATTCCTCCGAAGTTCCTCCGGAATTCCTCCGGAAGTTCCTCGGGAATTCCTCCGGAAGTTCCTCCGAATTCCTCCGGAAGTTCCTCCGGGAATTCCTCCGGAAGTTCCTCCGGGAATTCCTCCGGAAGTTCCTCCGGGAATTCCTCCGGAAGTTCCTCCGGAATTCCTCCGGAAGTTCCTCCAGGAATTCCTCCGAAGTTCCTCCAGGAATTCCTCCGGAAGTTCCTCCAGGAATTCCTCCGGAAGTTCCTACTGGAATGCCTCCGGAAGTTCCTCTCGAAATTGCTCGGGGAGTGCCTACGGGAGTTCCTTCGGGAGTTCCTCCCGGAATTCCTCCGGAAGTTCCTCCGGGAATTCCTCCGGAAGTTCCTCCGGGAATTCCTCCGGAAGTTCCTCCGGAATTCCTCCGGAAGTTCCTCCGAATTCCTCCGAAGTTCCTCCGGGAATTCCTCCGGAAGTTCCTCCGAATTCCTCCGGAAGTTCCTCCGGGAATTCCTCCGGAAGTTCCTCCGGGAATTCCTCGGAAGTTCCTCCGGAATTCCTCCGAAGTTCCTCCGAATTCCTCCGGAAGTTCCTCCGGAATTCCTCGGAAGTTCCTCCGGGAATTCCTCCGGAAGTTCCTCCGGGAATTCCTCCGGAAGTTCCTCCGAATTCCTCCGGAAGTTCCTCCGGAATTCCTCCGGAAGTTCCTCCGAATTCCTCCGGAAGTTCCTCCGAATTCCTCCGAAGTTCCTCCAGAATTCCTCCGGAAGTTCCTCCGAATTCCTCCGGAAGTTCCTCCGGGAATTCCTCCGGAAGTTCCTCCGAATTCCTCCGAAGTTCCTCCGGGAATTCCTCGGAAGTTCCTCCGAATTCCTCAGGAAGTTCCTCCAGGAATTCCTCCGGAAGTTCCTCCAACAATTTCTCCGGAAGTTCCTCCAGGAACTCCTCCAGGAATTCCTCCAGAAGTTCCTCCAGGAATTCCACCGGAAGTTCCTCCAAAAGTTTCTCCAGGAATTCCTTCGGAAGTTCTTCCGGAAGTACCTCCGGAAGTTCTTCCGGGAATTCCTCCGGAAGTTCTTCCGGGAATTCCTCCGGAAGTTCTTCCGGGAATTCCTCCGGAAGTTTCTCCGGAAGTTCCTCCGGGAATTCCTCCGCCAGAAGTTTCTCCGGGAATTCCTCCGGGAATTCCTCCGGAAGTTCCTCCGGGAATTCCTCCGGAACTTCCTCCGGGAATTCCTCCGGAACTTCCTCCGGGAATTCCTCCGGAACTTCCTCCGGGAATTCCTCCGGGAATTCCTCCGGGAATTCCTCCGGGAATTCCTCCGAACTTCCTCCGAATTCCTCCGGAACTTCCTCCGAATTCCTCCGAACTTCCTCTGGAATTCCTCCGAACTTCCTCCGAATTCCTCCGAATTCCTCCGAAATTCCTCCGAATTTCTCCGGAGGTTCCTCCGGAAGTTCCTCCGGGAATTCCTCCGGAAGTTCCTCCGGAATTCCTCCGGAAGTTCCTCCGGAATTCCTCCGGAAGTTCCTTCAGGAATTCCTCCGGAAGTTCCTCCGGGAATTCCTCCGGAAATTCTTCCAGGAATTTCTCCGGAAGCTCCTCCGGGAATTCCTCCGGAAGTTCCTCCGGGAATTCCTCCGGAAGTTCCTCCGGGAATTCCTCCGGAAGTTCCTCCGGGAATTCCTCTGGAAGTTTCTCCGGGAATTCTTCCGGGAATTCCTCCGGAAGTTCCTCCTGCTTTATTGGTCTTTAGCTCGTCCGCTGAAATGACGTAGTCATCTCCTCCGCTGCCTTGACTTTCACTGCCTGTACTCTCAGCGCCATTCAAATGTTCCTCGTAGTGCTGCTTCAAAACTTCAAATCCAAATATGCTAAAACTTTGATGGAATGTTGACATTTTCATCAGTACAGATCATATTTATGGCTTTGTGCTGTGAAAAAACGAAAGCATTTGGTCATTGTTATGAAAAGTTGTTCAAATTTTGCGTGGCCAATAAAAAATCTTTAGGAAGGTCAAAACATACAAATAAGTTTGTCAATCCAAAAAATAACTCACCACATAAAGATCATTTGTCTAGAGGATCTATACTAAAAAATACACTAGAACAAAACTACTTTATTTTTCGATAAAACAGGGGTGATCAAGTCTCCCCACCTTCCCCTATGCACTGGTTTTTACACCTGTTTTCGATGAACTGAGAGAAAAAACATAGATAATTTTTCGTCACCCTGTAAACTACAGCTACGGGACATTCTCGAAATTCTGAGTAACTTTAATGAGAACAATGATGTCGCGAAATTTCTCACAATTTCAAATGACAACTCTTTTTTGATCACCTGAATTACTGAGAACATTACACAAATTCATATATTCCAGTAAACATATCACCAGTTCCGCAGGGGTTCTATCGTACAGCCAAAGTCAAGCTCTCCCTTGATAACGCCCCACAACGGCTACCACCGGCACCTTGTTGCAACCTACAAACAACTAACCTCCGACAACGGTAGAGTTGGGAAATACAACTCATACAGCACGTACCCTCGAACTGTCGAGGTTTCGTTTCGTTTAGGTCCGCAATTTAGCGCATACTTATCTCATTACAACCATTAAAAATAATAAAAGAAAATCACCTGTTCTGGGCGACCATTCACACCATGCTCGAACAGCAGCAGCAATAGCAAACTCACCAGAAGGCCACCACCATCGTGGCGTGCAGTGATCAATCAATGGATTGTTCTAGAGACCTGGTACGGCCGGTCAATGTGGAGAGGAAAATTTTCACATTTGCACTGTGTGATTATGTTTTATTTCTATTTTCTTTGGTAATAATTTGATTGGCTTGGAAGGCGCAATAATCGCGCACCGTCAGTCAGTCAGTCAGTCGGAGTGGGCTTGCTGACCACGACCCCACGAGTCTCGGCTGCTCCAGGGGCCAATCATGGGTACGCGCGATTTGAATACCCACCTCCGACTATGCTGGTCTCATATCTTGCACAGTGTATCCGTGCGGTGCAGGTCCGATACCGAACGGTTGTTCAGGTTGTCTGGGCTCATCGTAGCCATTGAATTAGCTATTCCGTGGGTATTCCCAGTGCAAATTGGTTGCAAGTAACTGGAATTACAGAAGAAGCCATAAGTGGATGAACGCGCGCACCCAGTTGGTTAGAGGAAATAAAACATTAACTTCTAACATCTCGAAAGCAACAGATAGATAGAACTGTTGCCAACGATTGATTCTAACTGATTTCCAAGAGCGACCTGCTTTTCAACGAGTGCTTAGCCAGCACTTCTTTCTTCACCCATGCCCTCGGCCTCATGAGTAAAAAGCGGATAGAACTATCTGGGTCAAACGCCGTAGAAGGCGTGATTACATAAATACCGTGGACTAGCCGATCATTATAAACCCTACACCACCCGCAAAACCATTCAGTGATTTTTGGTTTCGAAACAGTCCACGACGATCAACACACAAATAAACAGTTTCGTTTGATCACCGGATCATATCGAGTATTTTTTTTTTTCGCTTCCCCTTCTCGTGCTTTGACGATAGTGAGGTCTGATTCTTTTCGGGCCTGAAGATCGCAAAGATTGCATAATCATCACCATGATCGGCAGTAGCTCCAGTTGGACTTTAAGGGGTATATCGAAGATGCGGAACAATCGTAGTCCAAGCCGATGCGGCTTCCCGAAATAAAAGGCGGCTTCGATCTACAAAATACCGGTTATGACATTGCCGGTCAAAATCAATCCTTACCATTGAGAAATCCAATGTCGTATGCACTGGACAGTGATTCCGAACGGCATTTAGCAAAACTGAAATATTATTATGGTACGAATTTAAAATAATGTCATAATCATGGTTTCAAAGATATTTGCGTTAATATGTGGTGCTTGATCGTATTTTATGATTCTATTACTATTCATTAATTTTCATTAATTATTTTCAACTATTTTGAGGACACTTTGGCATTCATAGGCACAATATTTTATAACTGCTGAGTGCTGATAGATGATTGGTGTGACGTGATTTGAAACTGGTCATTCTCTGATGTACCTATGCATGCGTATTTTTGACCCCAATCAATGGTTTGCTCAAGATAGGACGCCGCCTGTCAAACCAAATTATGCACCAACTGAAGCGCCCTCACGCCTAATCGACCACAGAACGCATAGAGCACCGACACCGAAGGAACGGTCCACACGGCGGCACGTTGGTCGTCCGCCTAACCAGATCGTAATTATGCCTCTAAACAATCAATTTTATTCAATTAAGTTGATGGCAGCGTGTATGATTCTACCTTGCTTGCCACAGTCGTACCTATGTTACAGTAACTGACGCGGGGTATTCATTGGAGATTCGCTCAGCAAAAAGTTGGTACGATGCTAGTGGGGAAAATTGGGCAATGTGGGCTATTCGAGAAAAGAAATAAAGTACTGATGAACATGATATCAAATTTCAGATTCACAATAAGTTTAAAAACATTTTTCGCTAAGGCCAATGCAAGCATTTGAAAAACGTTTGTTTTTGTACACTACCTACCATTTGAGATGGCATCAATGCAATTTCTTAACACTGTTATGGATTTTCAAACCATTTGACAAATCCGATGAGTTATTGTAATTTTTTTTTGTTAGGGATGAACCACTGCGTCCATTTCATTGAACTTTTGTAGTATGCCCGTGTCATTTGTTTAGTGCATGTCTTTCTGCTCCATTTCTATTGAGAAGAAATGAAGTAGTCATTTTTTATTCATATATTTCTCAAGCTTAATGTAAGGCCTCTTTACTTCTTTAGATTAAGGTACCGCTATTTATACCCTTCGAAAAATGGCTTATACCAACTTTCAAAGGCGCGCCCCTCAATCAGTTTCGGCTCAACAATAAGTGGGATAATACTGATTTTGACCATGCATCGGTACTGAAGTTCAAACATATTTTTGGGGCCATCCAGAAACCACGTGGTCATATTTTTGAAGATTTTCAACCCCCCCTCCCCCCATGTGGTCTATCGTGGTCATTTGGCAGACCCCCCCTCCCCCCCCTTTGACCACGTGGTTTTTTTTCAAGTACAAAAATTTAAAAAAAAAAAAACCCTATGTAACTAAAACATATGGTTAATCCGATCAATTTTGAAGATGGACAATTTCAACTGATTTAAAATCAAACTAAAACCCAGCATGGAAATTATAAATTTTCATTATTTCGAAGATTTTTATGATGTTATCATGTTGTAATATGTATCAGGTATTAGGTTATCTAGAACTCGCATACCTTCGATGCATCAGGAGGATACAAAAAAATGCGGACTCGCGAATATGTTATAAAAATTTCGAGAAAAATTTGTAATGGTTTAAAAAATGTTCCAAAATATCCCTATATTTTTTAATTTCTTTATTGGTGATTTTTTTAAATACATAATTGCAATTTTTGCTTTTACAAGTACTAATTTATTATTGTTTTGTGGAAAATTTTCAACTGTTTATGGAAATTTTGCATTATTTGCAGTAATTCTATATTTATTTAATACTCATACCCTGATTATTGGCAATTTCCAATTCTATTATGGAAAATTTTTATTTTTCTCTAATAAATAATCTAGAGCTGGCTCATCTCTCAAAATTTCGAATTCTTCATTGAAATTTTATTATGATATTGACTCGTGGAATCCAATGATGCCATACTAAACATATTTTCTCGGTCACTCTGATGGCTTTCGAATAAGTTCCTAAGGAACTTCTATTCCATATCTCGAATATGCTTCAGTCAATGGTCCTTTCATAAGCGACTCATAGCGGAATGAATGTATTATAGATCAATTATCATTTTGGAGTTCGGAACATTCGATTTATCCAATTAACCAAATTATGAATGATGTATGATATAATATCCCATTAGGTCCATTGGGTTGATATGACAATTGTTATTTGTACAAGCTACTACAGACTTTTTATTTAAAAAAGTATGTTGAGCTTTTTAATGGAATGTCTTTACATGTCATAAGACGGGAATGTACCTTCCCATTCAATTGCACCACTTGATTGTACCTTGACGTATTTCTACCTCAACAGTAAGGCCGTTTCCAGTGTTTCGTACTTGACTCGACTTAGGTTATACAAAACTTTTAGGTTTTAAAAAACGTCCTGGAAGTCGTAATGTTTGAACTACTTAGTCATTCAAGTCCGTAAACCCAGTGCTTCTAAGGCCCTGCAAAAAAAGTCATAGTCATTGTGCAGCTTGATGTTGGCTCAAGATAATTGTGGGTACCTTGTCTCTTGGATCTTGGATCTCATACCGATGATGAGGACATTACAAATGTCATGATTGATCACCCGACAAATCGTGGGCTGAACTTGAGAGCATTTTGGAGTACCTTGAGCATCTCGTATTCCTGAATATTAATCACTGGCTTAACGTTCAGGATGACCCATCTTATCTGAGTGTTCAGAATGATTCAAACATTTCAACTTCATTTGCATGCTCTTAGAATCGAAATCTTCGTTTCGGATAACTGAGTTTTCAGGGTCAGTCAAATTTGAGCTCCCATATTTTTTTCTGTAAAACCAATATCTAGATGAACAATTTTACTGAAGAAAATGGTGGTCTAGCTCTCTTTTGTGATTTAATAGACAATCTAAAACGCTGGGCATATATGACCCATCCGTCCTGAAAGGGTTGAGATTTATTTTGGAACTCAATTTCAATCGTTATTATAGCACTATTTATTACCCTAGATTGTTTTAGGAATTGGAGTGTTTTTTCTGGAACACTGCCACTTTTTTCATATCGCAGAACTCTTCTCAGTTCTAAGACCCTTTTATGAATTTAAAAAGCATTTTATTTAGAATTTCATGTTGATTTTTTAAATGCAAACTTCTCTATGTCATAACCTTTTTCATACGCACTACTAGAATTTTAGGTATTGTTGATTTAGTGGTTTAATAATGCACCTAAATGTTCTAATTAGGTGCATTATTAAATTTTTCGATCAATTAGCCTAATTATTCAACATCATAAGAACTAGGCTTCTTAATCCTAAATAGTTGCCTACATTTATTGCTTGGATTAATTTTAAATTCCAAGATCTTTTTAATTTCCAAGAATAATTATTCTGGAGTTGCAAGGGAAACCCTTCAGAATATTTAGAAGAAATTCTTCGGAGTCTCCACGGAAAAATCTTCAATATTTCAACGACTTATTTTTCTAAATTCTGTGGAAGAGTTCCTAAAAAAGGTTCGGTAGAAATTTTGATGAACTAGAAGAATCCGTAGCAGGATCCGAAATGCATATTTACGATGAAAATTCGAAAAAAACATGAACTTTGAGAATTCTAAAGATTTATTCTTTGAAAATCCAAAGTATTTTTTGAGGATAATCCATAGACTCTTCCGTGGAAATTCTAAATAATGCCTCGAATAAAATAATACTTGGAAAATTTAAAAAATGTGATAGAATTCACAAAGAGCGTAAAAATTTCATTTCAAAATTCCAAATTTGAAAACAAAAATCCAAAAACAAAAAATCAACGGTAATATCAAAGTGTTTCATGTGGCATTGGCTACACTGGATTTTGTTTTTAACGATTTACACTTTCTTAATTTTTCACCCATCCTTAATGCTTAACGCATATTAATTACTATGTGATTTTTCTTTGAATTATTTAGGATTTTTTTAAACATGTTGCAAAGATATTGGTGGCAAATTGAAGTCACACGAACAAAAATACGAGCGAATAAAAATCGTGTAAAAACAAAATCCTGTGTATTTAATATCTCATGAAAATTCAGAAGATTTTTTCTTGAAAAAATTTAGAAGTCTTCTTCTTCTTCTATGGCTCCATATTCCAACTGGAAGTTGGTCTGCTTTTCAACTTAGTTTATTCTATTAGCATTTCCTCAGTTATAAATTGAAAGTTTTAAATGCCAGCCATTGTACGAGACTGTTTTGAATTTTCAGACAGAATTCACATGGAATTTTTTTCGGCATTTACACTGGAGATGTTTTGTTTTTTTTTCATGACCAAGAGAATTGTTCAAAAAACATTCTGAATGCTAGCACTTTATCAGGATTGTATGAAGTAAGGTCAAAGTTTTTACAGGAAATTTTTTTACTGGATTTTTCCTGAATATCCACAAGAAATTCTTTTGAAGATTTTTCTTGAATTATTGTAAAAACATGAACAGTTTTCAAAATTGTAGCTGTAGTCCGCTGATGCAAAAGTGTCGGCGGCGTGATGCCAAAAACCATCTGCGGCGGAATTTTTTAAAAATATTTTTTCATTTTTCTTTCCCAAATTTTTTTGTGGAAATTGAGACTGAAACGCAACCTGTTTTTTCGTTTATTTTTTTATGGAAATAGGATCTAAAGCTAAGTTGGCCAAATAACTCAGATATGCATCGGCGTTGCGACCGACACTGCGTTACCGGGTTTTCTCGATGCTTAATGCTAAATTCTTTTTAACACTGAGTTGAAAAGACGCTACGTGGGCATCGGCCCTAAGATGCGCTTTGCGTTTAATGATTAAATCATTAAATTTTGATGATTTGTATTTTTTACACCGCTATTGTTATTCACCAAAAGGTTTTCGTGTAAAAAAACCACGTGGTTCGAGAGCAACACCCCCCTCCCCCCATGTGGCTTATCGTGGTCATTTTCCAAACCCCCCCTCCCCCCATATATGACCACGTGGTTTCTGGACGGCCCCATTATGAGTTCCTAATTCGTTTTTGTATAGAGATCTGATTTCATTGCGTTTGGCATTTCCGAATCTCACCTTTACTCAGAGCTCTAATCAGTCAGAGGGTTCAGCAGATCCACCAAATTCGTATCCGCTTCTTTCCTAATTAATCAGCGCTCTGGAGCTTGGAGATTCATGTCGTCGTCTTCGAAAACCAGCCTAAGGTTGAGCTACGTTTTTTTTTACAATTTACTCCATTGGCTCCATATAAAAGGAGCAAAAAATGAGTCATATTAAAGCAAATTATAGTCGTTCCTTACTTTTCTGACCATCACTCATAAGTATTAACAAGAATAGTAAGAACTAGAGCACAGTGTGGTAGATCTTACTCCGTAATGCAACACGAAGATTGTCTACCCAGCTTTGCAGGCTCCGTTAACTGCCTAGCTAATTGTTTCACCCCCCAGGCCATTTATCCCCTCAGCACGGGTCGCCTAACACCTTGGAATTCGGGGTAAGGGACGTTATATTGTCAGCTTCAGTGTTGTATCGAGCCTGACGATATGACCGGATTTACACCGTTGCGCACTACTTCAGAGTATCCATTTCCCAGCGTAACGGGACGAGTTTTTGTCTTTCTCAAACAATAAGTGTTTGCTACAAAAAAAATGTGTTTGAGACGGCCCGGAGGCCCATAGTGTCATGTTTAATTATTTTACTTATTTTGGACGAAGAACTGGTCTTAAATGCCAAAATTAACATTGATAAGGTTTAAAAAAATATTTGTTCTTATAGTTATAGCACGATTTGAAGAGTAACGCATTGTAACGCTTACCTTCTTGAACAAACTGATCCCTTTAAAAAATCTTTTAAATAACGGTTACATCTATCAGGAAACTAGTCAAACAAACAGAACTAATTTATTTATTTTTCGCCGGACAAGCGGGTGGTCATGGATTCCCAGCCCCTCCACCAAACCCTCGTCAGTCGTCGGATCCGCAGCCAATACGGTAGCGTTTTGGGGTACGCGCCTTACCATCTTATGACGACTGACAACTTGTTCTTCTCGGAGGCTGAGACGAGACCTGCAAAGAGGAAAAAATGTAACTTCAGCTGCTGCCAGTCAACTGCTGTCACGAACTGTCAGGTGCAACCAGCAGCTTTTTGAGTGAAAGTATTGGTATCCCAAATCAAATATTCCACATCATTTTTGTTTTACCAAGACTTTTTTACTTTAACGAGTATTCCAAACCTTCCGTTTAGCTTGTTAATAATCAGTAATAAACCTGTGTTTTGTTCCCGGTATAAAAATCCTTATGAAAATGAATTAACTATTTCGTGAATTGGATACACTTTTATTGTGCTCAGAAGGGTCCACCTGGGGCTTAGGTGAAACAGTCAAGTAAACAGTTGAAACTCGATGGTCAACTGTGATGAAAAGAAGAACAAGTGTCAAAACAAGAGAAAAGAAGAAGCGTCTTTGCAGGTCCTGTCTCAGCTCAGAGGCATTCCTCCAACGTTACCCGGATAAATGGCAACCGAACAATGCAACGATCATTGGATACACGACATGGACAAACGGACACAATGGACTCACGATTAGATGGACTGGCAACGACAACAATAATGAGTAATGGAAATCTAAAAATAGATTCTGTGTGGATTCTGTACAGCAAAATATCACAGTAGATCTCGGTACAGTAGCGGTTAAATAACACAGAGTGCCTAACAAACAAAGCAAGGAATAAAAAAAAAGTTTAAGCCGGCAATGATTTTAGTTTACAAATCGAGAAAATGTTTTTTTGACGTAGTACTACGTCTGTCTTTTCTATATTGGGGTACACTTTACCATTGCAAAAAATCGAAAAACGTCACGAAAATATGATAGACTTTGATCGTTAATATCTCAGCCGTTTCTGGATAGATTTTTAATTTTCTTGGACCATTCGAGCCAGGATGAGTCAACGCTTCATTGCCGATGTACACAGAAGTCATTTTTTACGCGTTTTTTTTACACGAATCTCTTTTTATGCGAATTTTTTTTCACTCGAATTTCGGTATTTCCGCGGTTCATTCAGATATATTTTGGGATTTACGCGGTTTTTACGTTGTTTTAATTTACGCGGTTCATATCCTCAGCGTAAAAACCGACTCCAATGTGTTGCAATATTTATGTATGATAATATTTACTATTGAAACTTGCTAACAGTTTAGCAATCGGTTTCGGTGAATCGGTCAATCTCATAATTGCATCGCAAGTTACGTCTTCCATAGCACTACATTCAATCTGGGATTTGGCTTGCTTTTCAACTTAGTAATCTATTAGCATTTCTTTAGTTATTAATTGAAATCTTTCTATGCCCGCCATTGCATTAGTATGTATGTTGTGTGGCAAATCCAATGAATACACTATGCCCAGGGTGCCAAGAATGTTTCCTACCCAAAAACATCCTAGATCGGATCAAGAATCGATCTCACCATCTCCAGATTCTGCGCTTTTGTTCGCAAGGCTAACTTGAGACCTCAATCCAGCATAGACGGTTAATTAATGCAACTTAGGGCCGATTTCTTAACTCTTAAGCGGTGCTCACCCATACGCTTAAACTTGGTTAAAGGTCTAAGCGGAGTTGACGAATTCGACCCTTACAGAGCTTTCAGCTGGTGCAGTTCGTTTCTGCTAACTTACACGAGCGTTTTCTCTGGGAAACTTGGGAGCGTTTGACAGCTTTCGTCTATTGATGCCAGTAGAAGGGCTCGGAGTCTTCTTCGAGCCTGGAGTGGATGTGTTCTGGGAAAATTTCTTCGGCCCGTTTTTGCTGATTCCTTGGTGTCTGCCGGAGTAAACGCAAAGTCTGACGTAACTTACGTGAAAGAATAATAATTATAGGGGGTCCCGTAGCGTAGTTGGCTACACGTTCGCCTTACAAGCGGATGATCATGGGTTCGATTCCCAGCCCCTCCACCAAACCCTCGTCAGTCGCCGGATGCGCAGCCCATACGGTGGCGTTTGGGTTACGCGCCTTACCGTCACGGCTACCTGATGACGACTGACAACTTGTACTTCTCGGAGGCATTCCCCCAACGTTACCCGGATAAATGGCAACCGAACAGTGCAACGATCATTGGATGCACGGCATGGACAAACGGACACAATGGACTCACGATGAGATGAACTAGCAATGACAACAATACATGAGTAATGGAAAAAAAATAGATTCTGTGTGGATTCTGTACAGCAGAATGCCACAGTAGATCTCGGCACAGTAGCGGTTTTAGTAACACAGAGTGTCTATCAAATAAAGAAAGGAATAAAAAAAATATTTTCAATGAACTGTCGAACTTCTTTGTCGCATCTACTCTGACTTCCTCCATAGGATAACCACCAAACGCCGTTGACAGCCGAGCTTTCATGATGGGCTTTTCTGTAATGAGCCACTGACTAAGTGGCGGGTGCTTAGTCTCTGTTCCAGTTTGCGTCGGTTCATTCTCATACCACATACTCATACGATAATTATTGGATTTATCATTTGATATCTCTCAGGTGTGAAAAGTAGGCGAGTTTTCATCAGCGATAACTTTTCAAATCTTGCAATCGATTGACAATAAACACAAAATCATTTTTTTTGTGTTTTGGTGTTATGTACGAGAATAAGATCAAAAGTAGCATTTACCAATGCTTTGAATCGAGATACAATTATCGAATTCTTACTCTCTAGCAAGTTTTAATCAATTGATAATTTGGATATGTGATCGCTCTAGAGTGTTGTTCATCCCCGATTATTTAAAAAAAAAATTATCGTCCTTTTCAAATGTTAGTCTAACAATTATATACATCACCAGGGCTCGTAATGCTCGCTCAATCTCAGGAGCACAGGATAAAAAAGGAAAACAGATTCAGCCTGGGCTAGAAAAACGTTTGCTTTGGTCTCAAAAGTCGAAAATCTGTACATGCAGCTACGTAGTTCAACGTCACCTTTGCGTACAACCCGATTGGGCTGCACCTTTGAGTTTAACTTATTACCAGACTAAGGCCGGGGTGGCCTGTGCAATACATGAAAGTCTTCTCCATTCAGCTCGGTCTATGGCTGCACTTCGCCAACCACGCAGTCTGTGGTTGGTCCGCAAATCGTCCTCCACCTGATAGATCCACCTTACCCGCTGTGCACCTCGCCTTCTTGTTCCCGTCAGATCGTTGTCGAGAACCATTTTCACCGGATTACTGTCCGACATTCTGGCCACGTGTCCGGCCCACCGCAGTCTTCCGATTTTCACTGAGCGAACGATGGATGGTTCTCCCAACAGCTGATACAACTCGTGGTACATTCTCCTCAACGAGCATCGTCCAGGTTTCGTGTCCGTAGAGAACTACCGGTCTAATGAGCGTTTTGTAGATTGTCAATTTGGTACGGCAGCGAACTCTATTCGATCGAAGCGTTTTGCGGAGTCCAAAGTACGTACGATTTCCTGCCATGATGCGTCTCCGAATTTCTCTGCTGGTATCGTTATCGGCGGTCACCAGTGAGCCCAAGTACACGAATTCTTCAACCACCTCGATTTCGTCACCACCGATAGAAACTCGTGGTAGGTGGCTTACATTGACCCCTCTTGAGCCTCTTCCTATCATGTACTTCGTCTTCGACGTATTGATGACTAGTCCAATCCGTTTAGCTTCGCTTTTCAGTCTGATGTAGTCTGAAACGTTGCCACGATATCAATGTCGTCGGCGAAACCAAATAACTGGACAAACTTCGTAAAAATCGTACCACTCGTGTCAATCCCGCCCTTCGTATTACTCCCTCCAAAGCGATGTTGAATAGCAGACATAAAAGACCGTCACCTTGCCGTAACCCTTTGCGCGTTTCGAAGAGACTCGAGAATGCTCCTGAATCTCGAACTACGCACATCACCCGATCCATCGTCGCCTTGATCAACCATATCAGTTTATACGGAAATCCGTTTTCGTGCATTAGCTGCCATAGCTGGTCCCGATCGATTGTATCATATACGACTTTGAAGTTGATAAATAGATGATGTGTGGGTACGTTGTATTCGCGGCATTTCTGAAATACCTGACGGACGGCGAACACCTGGTCTGTGGTAGAGCGTTAATTCATAAATCCCACCTGATATTGCCCCACGAACTCTCTTGCAATTGGTGTTAGTCGGCAGCAGCAATGTGATTGCGCGGTAGTTGCTGCAATCCAGCTTATCGCCATTTTTGTAGATGGGACACACGACACCTTCTATCCACTCCTGCGGCAGAACCTCATCCTCCCAAAACTTCCCAGTTCAGCGTGTTTAATCAGCTCTCCTGGCAGTTGGTCAACTTCATGGCCTTTGTTGTTTTTCAGCCGGCCGATCTCCTCCTGGATTTCCTGGAGATTCGGAGCCGGAAGTCGCATGTCCTGCGCGCGTTCTCCTAGGTTCATTTCCATACCGCCACCGTTGTCTGCCACATCGCCATTCAGGTGCTCTTCGTAGTGCTGCCGCCACCTTTGGATCACATCACGCTCGTTTGTAAGAAGGTTCCCGTTTATGTCCTTACACATATCGGGCTGTGGCACGTGACCCTTACGTGAACGGTTCAACTTCTCATAGAACTTTCGTGTGTTATTAGCGCGGTACAGTTCCTCCGTCTCTTCACGGTCTCGATCTTCCTGCTGGCGCTTTTTCCTCCGGAAAATCGAGTTTTGTCTGTTCCGCGCCCGTTTGTATCGTGCCTCGTTCGCCCTCGTGCGGTGTTGCAGCAATCTCGCCCATGCTGCATTCTTCTCCTGAACTAACCGCTCACATTCGCCGTCATACCAGTCGTTCCTCTGATCCGGAGCCACCGTGCCTAGTGCAGCGGTTGCGGTGCTTCCAATGGCGGATCGAATATCTCTCCAGCCATCTTCAAGAGATGCTGCGCCTAGCTGCTCTTCCGTTGGGAGTGCCACTTACAGCTGCTGCGCGTAGTCTTGGGCTAGTCTACCATCTTGTAGCCGCACAATGTTTAGCCGCGTTGATGATGCTATAGTTGAAGAACCGGGCTTTTATCCTCAGCTTGCACATCCTTGCGTTGATTGGCTGCCACCCAATCACGCGTTTGCGCATCTTTCCCAGCACTATGAAGCCGGTTCCCAGCTCGTTGGTGGTGCCACCGCTTTGGTAGAAGGTAGCGTCCCACCTGACACCAGGACTTGGGCTTGTGTGCTTTGAGCGGCACACGGTGGAGCCTACTTGCGCTTTGGTGGAGCCTACTTGTGGATACATGCAGCTTTTTATACCACCACATCCTAGACAGGCACTATAGTTGTATACAACTCCCAGATGGCCTGGGGAGGGCTCGTCGACCCCTTGGACATAGTCCCTGCTGCCCGCTCGAGAAAATGTTGCCAGGGGTCTAATGAAATTTGGTTACCCTACTTATACTTTACATTTTGCATCAACAATTTCGATGTTTTTTTCTGAACAAATGGTTATCAATCAATAAAAATTTCCAAACAGGCAATTTAGGCTCAATTTGTGTCGTGTTTTGATCCGGAGTGCTCACTGTTGAAAAATTAACATTAACCAAGTTGGACCAATCCGAAAAAGACTCATATTCCGAACACTGGTGTTTTAGCACAGTAAAACTAAGACTTTCATCAGTTTTCCGTACGGAGATCCAAGATTACAGACGAATCCAAGATCCTAAAGAAAAAATCTACGCGAATAAGGTTGAAATGGCTATTCAAATGCAAGTGCTCGGAACATGAATAATGTTCGGGACCTTGGTATCCAAAATTAACTCAGAATTATTAAATTTATTCAATAGCTTATTTTGCCCCATTTCCTCGATCACGTGAAAGACCGCAGTCAACATCCGTTCGATTTGTGCGTCGGTGACGCATATTGCTTACCGATCGGTGAGCACCGCACCCGATCGCTAACCCTGTAATTAAAGTGAGCCGAAATGTTCGAACCCAAAATATGGGGGAGTATGTTGCTGGTTGTTCATCTTGGGGTTGGAACAACCCTCCAAGAGCAGAGACGAAGAAGCAAGCACGATATCATATGTGACCCGTCCACCATAACATGGTGATTGTTTTGGGTTTTGGTTACATTTTTTTCAGACGCGAGGTGTGTGATCAAAAGTCAAAACATTGATTGAGATGAAGGTGGCCGAACGTAAAATTAAAACTGACAGGGGATAATCTTCGGATCTTTTGGATATGAATGATATGACATGATGTTAGTTCCATTTGTTGGTTATGTAATACCGTGAAGCATCGAAATTTGTAGAGCTAGTGACTTCAGTATATTTAAATGTCTAGAAAATAAAAGAAAAACAAGAATGCAAATTAAACGTTCGTCGTTGATGCAGGTGCAAGAGTACTTCTATTTTGTGAAGTGTTCCACTCAAACATATTAAAATACGAAAAACGTGATGAAATAAGGAACAAAACCAACATTTTTGACCAAATATTTAAATTTAGGCAAACCAGACGAGCTCAGCGGTCTAGTGGCTTATAAGCAGGAGGTCGTGGGTTCAATTCCAAAATCGTCCCTTTCCTACTTTGTATTTCTATCTTAGTTCTTTCTGTGTTTCACGTTATACCAAAACGATTCCTACTGCTATAACCTTCCACGCAAACCCAAAAAACCCAAAAATTGGAGAGTGCATTGCTTCCAACTAAGAGTAGGTGATTTGTCCCAAATCAATATCTATGGTAACGGATGAAAGTGATGCTACTCTCATACAATAGTCTTGACTTGTACCACCTACGAATTTGTGCGAACTGATAAATGCTAAAATACTAAATGCTAAATATTTAAATTTAAGCAAACCGATTGTTTAGACTACCACTACGCAAATAGTTCTGAACGCATCTTGAGAAGCGATCCTTTTGATTTATATTTATGATGCGAATTTCAATTGCACAGCCAGTTTTGTAGAATTATGGGCAACATGCAAGCAAGTATTAACTGAATTTGTTTTTGATTAATGTAAATGATTATAAAATGTATATAAATTAAACCCTCAAACTTCAATGAGTTCAAATGTCATAAGACGAGTTTAGTATTTTCCAATTAATTCCACCACGTTTTGAAATCTTTGCCGATACGTATTTCGATCTCAATTGTAAGGCCGTCTTCAGTGTCTCGTATTTGACTTCGACTTGTCGGGTCAAATATAAGACACTGAAAACGGCCTCACAGTTGAAGTAAAAATACGTATCTGCAAAGATTACAAAACGTTGTGGAAATAAGTGGAAAACAGGTCTTATTGCAGTATAAGACAAAATGGTGTTCCAATATGCCAAATTCACGATTCAGCTAGAGTCCTATAAGAAGAGTAACGTCATGTGCCACGTTTGACAGGTCTCCTGCTCGTTTGGAACGCGCATTTGTATGGAACTGACAGACAGATTCTGTTCCAATTCTGACACTTGACGTCACTGTTATTATAGTCACTGTAGATTCAGCCATCTTGGATTTTAGTATGGGAAAGGCAGCGGCTTTGTTTTTGTTATACACTGAAAATGATTTTTTTCCCGCCTTCTTCTTTTCCATAAACTTGACAGATTGGAGCACCTAGTAGTGTATTCACACAAAACAGATAGGCATCATAGAACAAATGGCAAATTTCAAAGTAGACTCTTTGTGTATCAATAATCGACGAACGGCACTCCCGTATATCCAAGGCGAAAGAAAGAGGCAGCAAAGCATGCGATGCTGCTCCGTCTTATGCGCGTTCTTCAGTAAAGCTTGACTTCCACCGCTAGGTTCGCTAGCGTTCCAAAATCAAGGAAGGACCACATTCCACGGCAAAGATGCCTATATGTTATGTGGTATTCATCTTGGTTGAAGACATTTCACTAAAAGAGCTTTAAACAGTTTTTCTTCTATGAGTTAATAACATCTCATGACCTGGACAGATCTCAATTCCCCGGCACAACAATGTCACATTCTGGACTCAAATTAATCAATGTCAGATCAAAAATATTTTCATTTAGCACTGCTCTGCACATGATCGCATATTTGTAACATTTGCATTTTGGTTGATTTTGTAAATCGTTTGTCAATCCTTTCCTCAATCATTTCCAGTTTACCACAAATAAGTAAGATAGTGAAGCCTTTTTTACTGTTGTGGGATTAGATGCAGTAAACTGAGCTTTCTGAACGATTAACAGGCTTTTTATAAAATGAACAAAAATGCGAGTGTTACAATTATGCGATCATGGTCAGTGCTGGAAGCTGTACTCGAAAAAAGTATGACACATCAATTATTGTTGAACCATTTTAACGTACATATGGATAACACAAGTATTTCCTATGAAAAATCTGAAGTGTTTCCCGTGGAAATTCTGAAGAATTACCCATGGAAATTCCGACAAGTTCCCAGTAGAAAATCCAAAAATGTTTTGAGGAAATTCTGATGAATTATCCGTGTCAATTCCCATTCAATTCCCGTGGACATTCGAAAGCCTTATGAGTTTGAAAAAAAAACATTGCTTGAGATATCAGAGATGACTTGAAATGAATTGAGAAGATGTTCCCGTGGAAATGGGAAAGATTTTCCCTTCCAATTCGGAACGAAGTGCTGTAGAAATTAGAAGGAGCTTAAATTTTTTTTCTATTTTCATGATCGTATCCCATTTTAGACAAAAAAAAAGTTTGGCGTGAGCATAATATTGTTATGGAAATATAATTTCATTCGACTGACGAATAGTAATTGCAACTCTTGACTACCACCGAATGAGTCACGCTGGTTAATCCCGCACGCACTGAGCCGCACACCGCTCCCCGATCTTCTGTCCGCTTCCTCAAACAAACATCTTGTAATGGCTAGACGTTGAATTTGTTTTCGTCATATTTCAAACGCGCGCGCCATAGACTTTGAACCCCAGCATTGCAGTGGGGCCCAAGAACAGAGCAACGCAATTCGTTACTCCAAACAACGAAGTGCTACAACTTGCTATGTGTAAATACGTGTTTCCATAAATCGAATGATTTATTGCCCTCCGGTGTCTAACCGATGCAGCATTGGGAAGAATGAAGTATGAGGTGAATTTATTCAGTACAAAATTGTCTGAGATTTCCCTACCTCAATTTCAACCATTCCACAGCAGACCAGGCCGTCCAGGGTCCCACTGGCCAAGTAAGTACACACGGCGAAAAGTTGGTGATTTTCCGCTTGGTTATGATTGATCCCGACCCGGTGGAGGTTCAAATCAGGCGCATTCAGAATTGGCAGCAGAAAATCTACTCACCATGATAATGATGATGAGGAAACAAAGTAGCACAAAACAACGCGCGTGGTCACTCAGCAAACATAACCTCTCCGGCATGCAAAAGAACTCTATAGCCAACAAGGGATTCGGACCGCGAACCTGCTGCATTCAATCTGCGCAATCGGAGAGCACGTTTTAGCAATTCTGCAAAATTAGCCATAATGCACTTGAACTGACTGGTGGCGTGCGGTGGAAGATAATCTGCCCTCTCTGAGAAGCAATAGCTGGCAAGGGTTGTTCCAATGACCAGTGGAACGGCCTTTCGGGGCGTACGAGCTAGTTTTCGGGGTCTCAGTCGGATGGAGTTTTCCGTTGCTGTGCGCGGTGCAAAATTAGGAATACAATCACTTCTTCTGGTGGCCAATTCCACTGCTGTGGTTGACCTAAGGTAGCGAAGGACCTTGTGCAGTGCATATCGCCGCAACAGCACAGGCTTGTTTGATGCAATCATTTGGATTCAAGTGCGCACCGAATGAGAAGGGGAAATCGCAGAACAATACTGCAATTGGGAAAGGCAACCCTTTCGGAACTGATAGTAGCAATTTTTGCAATATGTTTCAACTATACGTCAACAGAAAGATGTTTGACTATAACATTAACTATACAGTAGGTGGCTGAGTTCGTTGGCATTCCTGGACTTCGGCTCAATCTACAAATTCAACCGTCATTGACACTAATGAAGCAGTACGGGAGGAAGGTGAAGTGATAGAAGAAAGAAGAGACCCATGATAAAAGATCAATTCAGTATAACACCGAATAAAATGATAAAACAGAAGTATATCGATTGTCATGAACATTTTCACTTCAAATAACAGTTAGAAAATAAAGCAAGCAAAACTAAAAATTGTAGAAAATCCCAATGATATTCATATAATGTATCCAGCCTTGCCTTGTAATTATATACCGCACCTGTGTTTTTCAGTTTGTATTGAAGAACATATTAACTTATTTTTAGAATATTTTTGATGTAGGACTACGTCTGTGTTTTCCATACCTAGATAAACTTTGCTATTGCGAAAATCGGAGACCTTCAACCAACTCCGCACATGCATCCCGAGCAAAGGCATCGAAATCAAACAGGTTTGGATCTAATCTTCAGTTCGTGCAAGATTTTACTCAGAACGAACGCAGCAGACTAGGCCCAACAGCACGAAGGTGCTGGCAGTGGAAGACATTCCAACTATAATTGCCTACCTTGAGGCATTTACAGACGCTTGCTTGATAGAAGTAAAAAAGTGAAAATTTCACCATGTTCTTCATAACTTTTGAAATAAATGCCGTAGTTATAAAATTCAATGCAAATTATTACGAGAATATCGAGTAGTATCCCTTACCCACACATACACATACGCACACAACATCAATTCGGCGTATTCCCTGATGTGTAACCCAGCATATTTTGAGATAGCGAATGCTTAGTCTGCTTAGTCGAGCTGTCGAGTCACGCTGTTGTGTTGTCTCCTTAGACGCCGCTGATTTCGCTGATACATCCCGTAGTCGATTTTTCAGCTGCTCTTCTGTTTCCTCTGCTCTCAATGTCAAGGCCCTACATGTCATTGATCTTGTTCCTCAGCTCTCGATGTCGAAGTTATCTCTGACATAGATTGTAGTCTTTTAGCACGTTGTTGTTCTGACTCCTTATTTATTGTCACTGCCATAGGCTGTGACCTACTCGTACGATGTTGTGCAGCAGCTCTAGATAACGAAGTACTTTTACGGAACGCAGTGAATCGTTTCAACCGTGCCGGGGAAGACAAGTTTACGAAGTAGTTTCATTTTTCATGCTTTGAATTGTACTTGACCGATACATTTACGTCTGATTGGAGTCATTTCTATGGACAAAAAAATAGGTACCGTAATCCGGGGTATCATTGATCAATTTTTTCAATGTTTTGTAAATATTTCCTCCGTAAATTAAATGATTGCTTTTTCATATTTTTAAAACGAGTACTGCTACGTGTAGAACGTTTGAGGCTATTGTTCTTGATTATTTGATAATTATAAAATTGTTTTTAAAATCTGTTTTGTCTAGTTTTTCGAATTTCCAATTTGGGGTAACTTTGATCATCAATCATTTCACTTTGTTACGTCTATAAAGCAAGCGTTTGTAAACGCCTTAAGGTAGGCAATTACTTTTGAAATCCTTATACTGAGGCGAAGCGTATTGATTGTTTCTGAGTAAGGCATCATGACCGCTAGGTGAAATATCTGGTTTTTCAACAATAAAAATCAAAATTTTGAAACAAAAATATGGATAAACAAAGAAAATAAGATTACTTATCACCCAATTGTAGGTACGATCTCAATTTTTTGTTATTATGCTTGTTTTGAGTGCTTTTTGGCAGCTTACTGTGAGTTAACAAAATAATGTTGATTTTATTTTTCAAACTATGGCAAAAATTAAATGCAAATTCTAGTGGAGATTATATTATTCGGTAGCAAATTTAGTCAAGATTAAAATACCTAACTCATAATAAGTAATCGTAATAATAGAAAGTAATACTTTATTCATCTTTTGAAAATGGTTCAACTGATCAATGTTACCCCGCTGATCAATGTTCCCCCGGATTACGGTACCTATAGTGGAGGTTTTAATGAGAATTTACATAAATATACAGTTTACGGTGGTTTCAGTTGATGCGTCATGCTTTAAATATCCTGTCAAATACAACTTATCCGAAGATTTCGCCTGAAAAACTATTGAAAACAATTATTTTTCTTAATAAAATTGACTCCTTTGCACGTATAGTGGTGCAACTGTACCAATAGTGGCGAGTCTCATAAGAAATCAGTGGATAGCACCATTATGGGAACCAAAATTAATTTTTACCACCACTAAAGGAAAAGTGTACCCATTAGTGGTGCAAGCGATATTTGGTAGTTGTTGATATTAAATGACATCAATTTCATTTTTGGTAGCAAATTTGGACCTACTTTATAGGACGTTCCTTTAGTGCACAAGTGTTCGGGTCTTATTAGCCCGGATTTGACTTAACAATATCTCCGGCATTTCTCAGCCAAATGTACATGTTTATACATATACCCGAAATAATCGCCAGCTTATAGATTGCGCGGCCGGTAATAAAGTTAATCAGTTCAGTGTGTGATTTCTCTTGTTTCGGACAGCAGAACAATCGCGCGATCGGCCAAAATATTGTGTTCTGTATTGCACGGCCGGTAATAAGACTAGCCATCGAACAAGTAAGTGCAGTGCGTGTTTTAGTCGTCGGGAAAGAAATAAAATATCTATCTTGTGTTCGGTGGATCATGCGCATGTTGCGCGCGGTCGAAAAACAAGCGTATTCTTCAATAGTCATCGAACAAGTGAGTGCAGAGTGCTGCGCTTCCGTGCGGTCGTCCAGAACGCGAATCTCCTCCATGTTTTAACATTTAACTCGTATTAGTGTTATTTCCCATACCATATATAGCATCGCTTACCGAAGTAAATCCAGATAAATTATCCTTTGTAACTAAAACGATATCCTATCCCAAGACAATCGTGGAGATGCAGAGGTATACTCGGTCTCTAGTAGCAACGAGAGTCGGACTAACAATCCTTCCATGATCGTAAGCGGCGTGGCCGGCGCCGTAATTGACTTTAAATATTTGAGCTCCCGAAACGTGTACATAGAGAATGGGTAGCTAATCCCAAGCCCCATTCATTGTGTTCTCTGTACAATTTCGCAAGTTCAGTCTATCACGGAGTAGCAACTACGAATTGTGCGGTCATAATGCTCATGCTCATACCCAAAATAATCGCCAGCTTATAAATTTTCCGAAACTGACCTCAGATTGATGATCGACCGCACCACACATTCCGTAATCGCCAGTGGAAGAATCGACAGTTGGCCACATATGGAAGAAAACTTCACAATAATACCGCACAACATTGATTTAATCTTTTTTTTACGGTTTTTTTTAATTATATTAAAGACTTGATGCTGTCAATATTTCTGCAGATGTTCTAGGTTCTCCAAATCATTCTGGAGATCAGACCTAAGGGGTCTAACACGTCAACTGCCCTCGATACAAAACCAATAGCACCACATTGTGTCCGTACAGGTTCTTAGAGCCCATGCATATGATTTACGATTTAGATATGTAGCTGCTTCTGGCGTCGCCAGTGAAGCAGGCTATTGTTACTGCTGCTACCTACAGCAGCAGGGGCAGATAAGTGGCAAAACTTTTTATTGTTCTCCCTTCTGTTTAATACAGAGTGGGACTGCTTAGAATTAATCAAATTAGTTTTTTTAAGTTTTTTTCAATTGAGGGCGCACTCGATTGTACCATGCGGCTTCGCCTGGGCCTTGGGTTGTTCACTTTCGGCAGAAAGTAAAAAGCCTAGATTTTCTCGGCATTAAACGAGATTTGACGCTTCGTTTTCCGAAGCTTGATTTCAATCCGATCAACAGGAACAAACTACGCATCACCGCACCTACATACCAGGTGGCGAATGAAATTGCTGGCGACAGGGCGTACAATGTTGAATATATGGTTTATGTCCCCTCGCGGGAGGTCGAAATTGAAGGTGTGATCAACGCAGCGAGCCTGACTTGCAAGGATGTACTTGCGGGAAAAGGCCGCCTAAAGAATGCAATGGAGTCTACCGTGGATATTCTGGACTGCAAGGAATTGCATTCAGCAGCCACGGTAGATGGAAAGAAGGTATATTCCAAGTCAGGTTCGCTTCGGGTGACGTTCGCCGGTTCGATGCTCCCAAAATATGTTGATATTGGAAACAGGCTATTTCCGGTGCGTCTTTTTGTGCCAAGGGTATTTAATTGTACCAATTGCAAACAACTTGGTCACACTGCCGAGTTTTGTGACAACAAACCACGTTGTGGCAAATGTTCTGAAAGGCATCGGGAGAAGTCCTGCCAGCAACAGGCAACAAAATGTGCTTATTGTGGTTTGAATCCTCCCCATGGTTTGCAGGAATGCCCGGTATACAAAAAGCGCACCCAAAAAGTGAAGCGGTCGTTGGTACAGCGCTCCAAGCAGTCGTATGCGGAAATGGTTAAGTCGCAAGACACATCCGCCACAGCCACTGCATCGACTGCTATTTCAGCCACCGTTCGTGTAAAGTGATAATTATGATTCCATATCCATTGATGAATTGGACTCTGACGCAGCCGATATGGATGATCCTGCGGAGGTACATGTGCCCGAAAAGAGGAATCAACCGTCTTCCCCGGGATCGCGCCGCAAGAGAACATCCATAAAAGCTTGGCAAAATCTGAAGGTAATGGGGGTTTATTTAAAATCCCGAAGCAACCTGTCCCTACTGCTTCCTTTGATCCTAGTTGCAGTAAGACATTCCCGCCAATGCCAAAATACGATGTTTCGAAGAAACATCCGGCTAGGAGAATCAACGAAAGAAAAAAAAAAAATTCACACTTCTAGTAAAAGTATTCCGTCCAAGCGAGGATTGATATCCTTTAAGGACCTCGTGGACCGTTTTTTCAATTTATTCAATATTCCGAATTCATTGAGGCCTATCATTGACATTTTTATACCAACAGTGGAAAGTTATCTGAAGCAATTGACTGTTTCATGGCCCCTTCTTTCAGGATCTTTCGATGGATAATACGGCCAATTCCTCAATTGAATACGATCTGTCCATGAAATACGCTATTCAAGGAATACCAGATCATCTTCGACAAATATCTATTCCCTCCCTTTTTCAGAAAAATATGAACATGTCAATTGCAACAACAGATATTTCACTGATGGTTCTCGCATTAACGGATCCACTGGATTCGGTGTTTTCAATGTAACTTCAACCACCTTCCGAAAACTTCAGGAACCGTGTTCGGTTTATGTTGCTGAGCTGGCAGCAATCAACTTCGCTTTGGGGACAATTTCAAATCAGCCTGTAGACCATTATTTCATCTTCTCGGATAGTCTTAGTTATATCGAGGCACTCCGGTCGATGAAACATGTTAAGCACGCATCTTACTTTCTTACAAACATAAGAGAGCAGATGCGTGTTTTGGTCGAAAGATCATTCAAGATTACCTTTGTTTGGGTCCCATCTCACTGCTCAATCTACGGCAATGAGAAGGCAGATTCGCTGGCAAAGGTGGGCGCACAGGAAGGTGAAGTTTATGATAGACAATACTCGAGCAACGAGTTTTTCCCATTAGTCCGTCAGAGTACTCTTCAAAGTTGGCACAGAAATTGGACACACAATGAAATTGGACGGTGGCTATTTTCCATAGTTCCAAAAGTTTCTGGGCGAGCGTGGTTCAGAGGTGAGGACTTAATTCGAGGCTTCATTCGCGTGATGTCGAGACTTATGTCTAATCACTATTCACTAAACGCACAACTGTACAGAATAAACCTTGTCGATAGCAACTTATGTAGGTGCGGAGCCGATTATGATGACATCGATCACGTAGTTTGGTCCTGCTCGGAAAATGACGCCTCCAGAGAGCTTATTGGATACCCTTGTGGCCCGAGGTAAACAACACTTCAGGGAAGTTCGCGGTGTTTTAGGAGATCGTGATGTTGTCTATATGCAGGCCATTTATAGTTTTCTTTGTGCTTCTGACATCAATATCTAACATTTTGTTTTTTTTTTTCTTTAAAGTTTTTTTTTATTCTGTCTCTACCTTTTTGTTCCGTAGTGCTCCATAGCTCTTGCCATCCAGTCGAATCATTCCTCGAGCACGACGACCCGCCACATCGTCACTGACGCCAAATGCACGGATGAGAAGCTGAAATTTCCTGATCCCAAATCCAAAGCCCGTCCACCCTTAAACATTGTAAACTAACCTCGAGTCACCACGAGTAAGCTGGCTTCTACCCCCCCTCTTACTAACCGCATAATAAAATGATATTGATTAAATATATCACAAAGAACAATGGCTCCGTAAAGTGTTATACACGCCTGAGCCTACCAAATAAACGAAATTGGAAAAAAAAACTTACTAAGGTGTTAAAATCTGTTGGTATCTTTATGTATTTGTAAGACCACCATACTATGCGAATGTGGAAGTATTTTTGTATTACATAATGGAAATAATAGCGAAATTCAAAAAGTTTGAGATTTGATGTAACGATCCATGTTTGGGTGCCTAATATTATAGATTGCGCTGGAGCACTCAGTTGAGCAACAATATATCTTTTATCAGTGGTTAATTTGATACAAAATTGCTTCCATCTTCAAAAATGTAACGTTTTTCGAAAATATGTTCCATTGGCCAAACCGCCCAATGTAGACAGGACGATATGCCCTTACCAACTAGATTTTTTGCATCGGCACGCCGCCGTTTAAAATTTATCACGCCGGTGGTCTGTAATTTTCCACGCTGATTCAAATTTGAAGAAGTCCGCAGAATTTTCCGTGGAAATTCCGAAGATTCAGTGGAATTTCCCAAGAACATCACGTTAGAGCTCCAAAGATTTTTTCGTGGAAATACCAATGACTTCCTTCCAAATTCAATACAACTTCTTGTTTGAAAACTTCTAATGTAAATTTCAAAAGATTTCCAGTTGATATCCAAAAAAATACTCGAAGAAATAGAATTTTTGAACGGAGAAGAGTATTTTGGCAGAAAGCAATTTTGCCGAAGGCCACAACCCAACGAATATTGGAGGTGAATAACGCGCTTATAGGAAAAAAAATGAAAAGTAATCAGCGCGTATTTATGTGCATTACAGTTTCTTTGGCTAAAAAAAACGGCGCTCAATTGGCTGAAATGGCAATTGTGTGGCAGAAAGGGTGATTTGGACAAGATGGGCATTCGGTCGAAAGTGTCGTTCTGCTGAATTGATTATTTTGCCAAAAAGATCGTTTAGCCGAATATGTCATTTGGCAGAAAATGCCGTTTGAATGCCGAAATGGTTGTTTTGGAGAATGGACATTTTCGGGCCAAATGGCTCTTTCTGCCAAAATGACGATTTGTACCAAACAGCATTTTCGGCTAAATGATCTATTCCAGCGGTTCTCAACCTTTTCCTTCGGTGGTACCCCTTCAAACGTTTGCATAGCTAGAGGTACCCCCCGGTTTTTTTTGAAAATTTATCTGGAGGCATGTTAAAGTAATAATTGCATATTCGATTCTCACGTGCCTTCTATCAAACCGATTGAATTTTCAAAAAATAATTTTGGGCTTCCGAAGAATTTACGTACTTCGACTTCGCTGTTTTAAGCTTTGGTAACACTAATAATTGTCATATTGAGTTAACTTCAAATTGCTGCTTGTCCTCGTACAGTGTATTTAGCATTGGGCGAGAATGTTTCCGTGACGATGATTTTGATTGCATTTTGTTCTAAGTGAGACGTCTGTTTCACTGTGCTAGTCTTCTGATGGAATGCCATAGTGAAGGAGGCTGGGTTCGATTCCCGGTTCGGTCTTTATTTTATTGTTGCTGGGCATATGAGTTTCAGTTTCAGTTTCATATGAGTTTCAGTTTCAGCTTTGAAACATCGCAATTAATAATGTAATGCCCACGAAGATGGAAAAATATATTTTGAAAGGATATTGAAATTATGACCTCTCTATTAGTTCAAGAATTGATTTTTTAGAATATTTTTAAAATATAAGATTTTGAGTAAAACATAGCAATTCTGATCGAAATTCCAGGATATTGAAGGATATTACTAGGTGTCAGCTTTTGAGAAATTGTATTTCCTGTTCTCAGAAATGTGATAGAATTTTTTGATAGAGCTTTTGAGAATTGAGGGTCCTGGAATTTAAATTGAGAAACAGAAATTATAATGCTGTGATGCCCATGCGAAGCCCTGCAGCCCATAGCTCTCCAAAATAAACATTGCTACAAAGCATATCATGCTGAAGTAGACTGGCTTCGAGATCAGACCCGATTTGGGCTAGTAATTTTGCCTAGAGAAGTCAAGTACCTATGTACAGAGGTTGAGCAAAAAAGTTGAGATAGGCAAAAATTTGACGAAACTTAATGCTTAATGATAAAACCGAAACCATCGAACGTAGAAATTCTTCCATTTTTCCTATCCTTTACCTAAATCATCGATTTAAGAGCATTGGAGTTTTTCGAGGGTATGTAAAAAATGCATTTTTTGCCTTTCTCGTACACCAAGGTGTAACGAAAAGGCTATATATTCACTTCCAAGACGATTCAGTGATAGAAGGTCCGGAGACCCATAGTGTTATATGGTCGGGGTTCAGCCAAACCGCACCAAGCGGCTTTTCGACTGGCTTGTGATATTTTGTTCTTTGAAAGACAACGGAAATAGTTTCATACAAAATTAAGCGTACATTTGCAGTAGGATATCCTCAGTTATGGGGTTGAGGGATATCCGATACGATTTGCGACTAATTAAATCTGCTAAACGAAAGTTTGAGTAGAAAAATAAGTAATTTTTCGTTGGCGATTGGTGCGATTTGGCTGAACCCCGACCATATACCAATCGACTCCGCTCGACGAACTTGTCGACGACTTGAACTTGAACAACTTGTTTGAAGATATCCTAACGTGCAAGTTTATGACAAATGTTCAGCTTCTGATTTTTAAGAATTTAATGGTGAATCACATATTAGCAATTATATTACTCAAATGTCCACGGAAAAAAGATGAATAATTTTAAAATAAATTTGCAATGATTTGTAATAAATTCATGAATCTTGTAGAACAACGTGGAAAGGAGGAAAGAGTATTTTATGAACTTTCATTCATTTATTTAGTTAACATCTAAACAGATAACACTGAATCAACAATTTGACGCCACAATGCACGGTTCGAGGCCGCATCTCTCCATCCTCGGATACGCCCCACGCTCGCCAAGTCGTTCTGCACCTGGTCTGCCCATCTCGCTCGCTGCGCTCCACGCCGTCTCGTACCTGCCGGATCGGAAGCGAACACCATCTTTGCAGGGTTGCTGTCCGGCATTCTTGCAACATGTCCTGCCCATCGTACCCTTCCGGCTTTAGCTACCTTCTGGATACTGGGTTCGCCGTAGAGTTGGGCGAGCTCATGGTTCATTCTTCGCCGCCACACACCGTCTTCTTGCACACCGCCAAAGATGGTCCTAAGCACCCGTCTCTCGAATACTCCGAGTGCTTGAAGTCCTCCTCGAGCATTGTCCATGTTTCATGTCCGTAGAGGACAACCGGTCTTACAAGCGTCTTGTACATGACACATTTGGTGCGGTGGCGAATCTTTTCGACCGCAGTTTCTTCTGGAGCCCGTAGTAGGCCCGACTTCCACAGATGATGCGCCTTCGTATTTCACGACTAACGTTGTTGTCAGCCGTTAGCAAGGATCCGAGGTAGACGAATTCCTCGACCACCTCGAAGGTATCCCCGTTCTTTCGTAACACTGGTTCCCAGGCGGGCCCTGTCGCGCTCGTTTCCGCCCACAAGCATGTACTTTGTCTTTGACGCATTCACCACCAGTCCAACTTTTGTTGCTTCACGTTTCAGGCGGGTGTACAGTTCTGCCACCTTTGCAAATGTTCGGCCGACAATGTCCATGTCATCCGCGAAGGAAATAAATTGACTGGATCTGTTGAAAATCGTACCCCGGCTGTTACACCCGGCTCTCCGCATGACACCTTCTAGCGCAATGTTGAACAACAGGCACGAAAGTCCATCACCTTGTCTTAGTCCTCGGCGCGATTCGAACGAACTGGAGTGTTCGCCCGAAATCTTCACACAGTTTTGCACACCATCCACCGTTGCTTTGATCAGTCTGGTAAGCTTCCCAGGGAAGCTGTTCTCGTCCATAATTTTCCATAGCTCTACGCGGTTTATACTGTCGTATGCCGCCTTGAAATCAACGAACAGATGGTGCGTTGGGACCTGGTATTCACGGCATTTTTGAAGGATTTGCCGTACAGTAAAGATCTGGTCCGTTGTCGAGCGGCCGTCAACGAAGCCGGCTTGATAACTTCCCACAAACTCGTTCACTAATGGTGACAGACGACGGAACATGATCTGGGATATCACTTTGTAGGCGGCATTAAGGATGGTGACCTTTGCGGGATGCGTTGAGCTTCTGATAGAATTTGCGTGTATCTTGAGAACGGCACAGCTGTTCCATCTCCTCGCACTCCGCTTCTTCCAGGCGGCGTTTCTTCTCCTGAAAAAGGCGGGTCTGCTGTCTCCGCTTCCGTCTATAACGTTCCACGTTCTGCCGAGTACCTTGCTGCAGCGCGACCGCCCGCGCTGCGTCCTTTTCCTCCAGAATCTGCCTGCACTCTTCGTCGAACCAATCGTTCCGTCAACTTCGTTCGACGTTGTTCTCTGCTGCGTCGTTAATGGGTGCTTTGACTGTATTCCAGCAGTCCTAAAGAGGGGCCCCATCGTGTTCACCCTCTTCCGGCAACGCTGCGCTGCCTCGAGATGATGCGCGTATGCAGTGGCGACATCAGGTTGCTTCCGTCGCTCTAGGTCGTACCGCGGTGGTCGTCGGTACCGAACATTGTTGATGACGGATAGTTTTGGGCGCAGTTTAACCATCACCAGATAGTGGTCAGATTCGATGTTAGCGCCACGATATGTCCTGACGTCGATAATGTCGGAGAAGTGCCGTCCATCAATCAAAACGTGGTCGATTTGTGATTCTGTCTGCAGTGGTGATCTCCAGGTGTACCGATACGGGAGGCTGTGTTGGAAGTAGGTGCTACGAATGGCCATATTCTTGGAGGCGGCGAAATCAATTAGTCGTAGGCCGTTTTCGTTCGTCAGCCGGTGAGCGCTGAACTTTCCAATAGTCGGTCTAAACTCCTCCTCTTGGCCAACCTGAGCGTTCAGCTATCGTACTCACGTTCCAGCTGCGCGTAGAATGCGTCCTTATCATCATCAGTGCTTCCGGAGTGTGGGCAATGGACGTTGATTATGCTGAAGTTGAAGAACCGGCCTTTGAGCCTCAACCTGCACATTCTTTCATTGATCGGCCACCACCCGATCACGTGCCTTTGCATATCGCCCATCACTATGAAAGCTGTTCCCAGCTCGTGTGTGTTGCCGCAGCTCTGGTAGATGGTATGATTACCTCTAAACGTTCGCACCATTGATCCCTTCCAACAAACCTCCTGCAGCGCTACAATCCCGAATTCACGGTCCTTGGGCACATCGGCGAGTATGCGTGTGCTTCTGATGAAGTTGAGAGATCTGCAGTTCCACGAACCAAGTTTCCAATCGTTAGTCCCTCTTCGTCGCAGTGGTCTTCGACGATGGTTCCGGTCCGTACTCTCTTGTTGATTGTTCGTTGCTTATGTTTTTTTTAAAGGCTGGCTTACAAGGCCTGACACCAAATCCCCTAAATTTCCGGAGAATCATTCCTCCTTATTTCCGGTGGACCATGGTGCACAGTTTCACTTAGAGCTTCTCGCTTGCACTCGGACGATGATCAGTCGCTTCTAACATTGAGAACAGACGCTGTGGTGAGCCGAGCCTGACATGGAGAAGAGACGCTCAATAAGATGTGCACCACCGGAGCGGGGCAAACGGCGCTTCCCTGTCAGCATACGACAGTGGTTCCTAGCGGGGGGGGTTAGCCGATCTTCCCTAAGGTTGCTCGTATCCCGGCCAGCACCGCGGGGAGGTAGGGATAGGAGTTGCTGGGTAAGAGGCTAAGGACCGCGAGATGGGGTCTATTTTATTCCTTCACGTACGCGAAGTACCAATGGTACGCTTTACCCAGCATTTGCCGTGCCATTTTATGCACTTTTCAAGCTTTTAAGTGCATGTGTGTGTATTTTATGCACTTAAAAGCTTGAAAATCACTTTAACATGGTCAAAACGTGAACAAAACGAATCACAATGTTCACTTTTAGAGCACACCAAAGAGACTTTTAGCACATCAAAAGCTTCCGTTTAGAGGATGTTGCGGTGATTTCTTGCGTTCATTTATCTCTCGATAGATTTTTTTTGAAAATAGCCCAAAAACACTAAATCGACTTGAGCCCAGTGTTGGTAAAATCACTCATAAATCTCAATCACCGAGCGCTCCCGTGCGAACGAAATCGTCTGCGATTTTAAAGGAATGCATCACGCTTGATTTTTTCATGCTAAAACGCATCATTTCACTCATTTGCTGAAAAATCATTTTGGTTTAAAAACGTATTTGAAATCAATTTGGGTTCAATTTATTGCTTATACATAAAAGAGTGTCTAATATTTTATGCGACAAACGTCAATTCACTGTTTTAACGAAGGAGAACAAAAGAAAACCTACGATGATTCAAATGGATGATTCAACTCATCCATGAGTTTTTAGGTGCTGAGTTGGGTGCGTTTCAACTCACACTTGATTTGAATCATCCATGAGTTTTGAGATTTTGAGTTTTTACCAACACTGCTTGAGCCACCTCGAAATTTTATCCGAATTATCTGAAAATTTGACAGAAGGCTTATTTTAGCATAAAAATTGTGATTCTGGGCTGACCGGTTGAATATTTGATACTTTTTGAAAACATGAAGAGGTCTAGTAAACATGCTTGTTACGTTACGACTTTTTCCAAATGGGCGTAATAGATATTGACCATAGGCTTTTGACCAGCGATTCTAGAATCTCTCCAAATCCGAAACCCTAGGATTGTGCTCAAAAGATTCCGTTCTATCTAATACAAATACATTCCGTTCTATCAGGTATTTAGTTAAATAAACAAAATAGACTGAATAAATGAGGTCAATCATTACATTTTTTTTTCAATTATAATACAACATCCGCCATTACGCATCTTTGCCTTAGGTACCCCCAGAGACCAGCGAAGTTACCCCTAGGGGTACATGTACCCCAGGTTGAGAACCGCTGATCTATTCGGTCAAATAACTTCTCCGGCCAAATGACATTTTCAGATAAATGAACTGTTAGGTCAAACAACTTCTCGGACAAATGATCAGTTCGGCCAAATATCATTGGAGCAACCATAAATTACGTAACGCTTAGAGGGGGAGGGGGGCTGCTAGCAGTGTGACAATCCATACCAAATTTTTGGATGCTTCATACAAAAAGTGTGACATAGGAGGAGAGGGGGTTGAAAATTGCGTTACGTAATTAATGGATCCTCCCCTTTTCGATCAAACCATTTTTGACCTAATACCGTTTCGGAAAAACGTTTAATTCGGTCCAATGGAATTTGGCTAGATGACAGTCGGCCTAACGTGTTATTCAACCAAGTGGCATTCGAATTATTGGCTTTTCGCCGAATAACTTTCGACCAAAAGGCAGGTAGCGTCATTTTGGCCGAAAAACCCTTTAGGCAAAAACCCACCCAGGCGAAAATTTTATCTAGCCAATATGGACATACGGCTGAAAATGCCGTTCGTCTGACTGGCCATTTGGCCGAAAAAATCGTTTGGCCAAAAATGTTTATTTGGGCAAAATGGTAGTTTGGCAGAAAGGCCATATGGCCGATAATATTATTTGACCAAACAGGTGGATGTTTTTGACCATGTAACTCGTTCAGTAATCCACATTTGGCCGTTGGACCAAATGACATTTTCGATCAAATGGCCCTTTCTGTCAAACAAACATTTCGGCCAAATGACATTTTCGGCCTTATAACCTATTCAGCCAAACGACGTATCAGGGAGGAGTACTTTTTTAGCCAAATTACCAACTCGGTCGTATGACGCGTTGACCAAATGAAATTTTTGGCCAAACTGTTTTTCGTTGTAGGGGAACTGTTCCTGGATTTCATCTCAACTGTTTTTCGTTGTAGGGGAACTGTTCCTGGATTTCATCTCATGGCTCCGATGTCCATCAAAAACAAAGCAATTAAAAGGTATTTGATTTATTTCTAAATCTTGCCGCTATGGGAAGAAGCTGTTGAAAGTTCAATTGGCATATACAATTCAAGACTCTGCTATACCTCTTTCAGACACCTTAAAGGACCGACGACAAGCAATTACAAATTAGACTAACAGTCTGATTAATCACATCGGTCTCAGCGCCGCTCACATGATAAATACGTTCACTAACAGTATTCCACATTATTCACACTATTCAGATAGGACTTGCCACGCAGTCGTACTGCTAATAGAAAACCTGCTTCGTAGAAATGGAAACAAGATTATGCAAGTTTCTCACCAGTACAAGACTTCAACTAACGCCGGCGCTCTTCGGGAAGATCGATAAGTCCCGTCCCATGGCTCTAGGGTAGCCTTAATTCAATAGAAATCAACCGTTAATTTGTTGAAAAATTGCTGATTGCTCCCAAGTGTCGTTGATTAGATCGGCACCGAGCAACCGGGTCCATCAGCCAACCAGCCAATTTAGCATCATAAAGTCGAAGGAAATGTTATCATTAGTCGCTGTGTCATGTTCCCCCCATCTCGTCGGCGTCCTTTTGCTTCTCCTGCCTGCACGGATAATCCGAAACACCTGAAATCAAAGCTCGCACACGCAAAAACCGATTGACCGCCACGCAACTCGATATCACTTGTAGTCTGGGTTTGTCGTACAAATTTATCGACAAAATACGCTCCGGTCCCCTAGAGGGGTGACAAGACGCACCTTTCACTCTCCCGCGCAAGTCTAAGCGAAAGCCTCGTAGGTACCGATTACACTGGCTTAGCTAGGATTTTTGTCCGAGAAAGGGACTGTGTGTGCCTACGAAAAGATTTTTTTATGTAAATGGAAGAAAATTTCTCTTTTTCAATATGGCGTTTTATCGTAATTTATAACTTAGACCTAACTATTCTTATCTCCCCATAAATAAAAGAATCGTAGGTATATATTTATCCAGTAGAGAATATTCAGTAGATGAGAATGAAAAGACCAAATCATAGAAAATCATTGAAAGAAAAAGATTTTATAAAAGGTATTCCACTTGCTTCGCCAATGAGAATTCGGTCCCCGAGCCTCGACATCACAATATTTTACGTTATCATTAGATTAGCTGTGCGCGCTGTGTTTCTTTCGTTCGCTCGGCTCTGTGAAGTTTTGCGCAATCACTCTCCCCAAGACGTCCCAGGTTCGGAGTGGAACAACTTAGACGCTCGAGGCAGCCAAGCCAACCAGATCTGGACTGTGGCTGTCCATATGAGTGAGTTTTGTGTCTTTGTACAAATGTAATTAAGAAACAGTTACATATTTTCCGGAGAATGAAGTGATAAATTTTGTTTCAAAACATGGTCTTTGCATACGTGTACATGGGGACATGTGTCTGCACATTACTCATTGGTCTTTCGGTACAAAACGGTTCGTTGGTTCTAATAACGTCATGGAAAATGTTTTAGTGAAAGTCGTTTGATGATACTTTTTCGTGTTTCTATGTGCTTGCATCTAAAGGTGAAAATTATTGTGAGCTTTTCACTGATATTAGTTAGAACGTTCTGCAAATACACGAAATTCACATGCTTTGTCATTATACTTGTTTTCCACTTATAATAATTATTTCGAACAACTACCGGAAGAAAACAATTGTCATGTAATTACTGGTTGAATTATTATTTCCACTGTAAACCGAAATGGAGCAGACCCAAACAGCACTGCTAATCGGTTAAGCTCAACCAATGCGCAAGCGACGACGACAACGTGCGGCTCCGCGAAATACAAAAGGGGTAATCGCTTCTAATTGTAAACTTGTTTAGATAAAATCGCAAATTTATATCGAATACAATATCGCTAAATCAATTTGTATCTTTCCGAGATGTTGAGATCCGAACCGGAGGCACGCTTTTAGCAGCCTCATAGCAGAAGTTGCCTTTGCAGTAGTGGAAGGAATCAAACAAACAAACCTTACCTAAAGAGAGAACAAGCAATGGTTACAATCGTACCCGGTAAGATCTATATTAACGTTAATCGGTCAATAAATGCCGTGTTTTTGTAGCCGCCTGGCCCTTACTCCTATTCTACGGCAAGCGACTGTCGAATGACCGGTATTCGTGGGTCAACACGGCCGGTGTGGTGGAACTGGAGAGTGTCTAACCTCTCCAGCAAGCATACAAACATAATAGTTCAATCGCCGCTGGAGTAGCCACCCTTTGTTCTGATTCATTTGGCGCATTTAGCCGAACAGCAGATTGACCAAGTCAGGTTCCCTTCGCTCTCCTCGGGGTGGGTGATTCAGCTAAGACGCTACAGCTGCTGGTCTCCTCGTCATCGATTTTTTGCAGCTCTGTGCTATGGGCCACGAACGTAAAAGTGACTTTGATTTCATTATCACATAATCAGCTGTAACGGCATTAAAAACCAAAAAAATTGTTAGCAAATACTAAGTTTCTATCATGAGTAGTGTATCCTAAAGAAAGACAAAATTCCATTTTTATTTAGTTCATTTATTTAGGCATGTCAAGGTTCTGAAAAGTTATTTTGTTACTTCTGAAAAACGGCTTCTGATCTGTGGCCCACAGTGGACCACGTCCAGGGAAATATTTGGACAAGCACTGTACTGAATGTAGAACAAGTTGAAAAATTGTGGTAATTAAGCAATTTCGTAACACGTCGCTCGCTGACACCCAACCGCACCGTACCGCATGGCTTCGGTCCGGGTCGTGAGGCTAAGGAAGACAGCTGTCGATGAATCGGTCATGAAGCTTGTTCGAATCTGGTAGGAATTAATTGTGAAATTGGTTCTGTGTTGTTGTCATCGCAGAGGGCTCATTTGTTGGTCCGCTACTCCTCTCAGCCAACTCAGATCCAACTGGAAACATTTGTGACGACGAGACTGGAAATATATTGCCAACGAATTTGCTGTTCATGAGGTGCTTTCATCGACGTTGTTTTACCGACATAGAATGAACTGCATACCATAAGCGAAGAGCAGCGATGGTAACAAGAGTGGCTACGTGAGTAGTTAGTAAGGAAGCATCTTCTGAGATATTGCATCGTCTCTAGTACCAAGATGTGTATTTGCACGGTAAACAGTTGCAGCAGTTTGTCAAGGTTTTCAGTTGTTTGACGACTTATGGAATAAATTTTTGAACATTTCTTTAAAAAAGTTCCATAAAAATGTGTGACCAAAACTTCGGAAAAATGTTAATTTAGGAGAATAGTTATTTTGTTGTTTTTGGCAAAGGCCATTTTTGAGGCAATTTCATTTTCAAGGAATTATTTTTTTTATTTCAAACTTTATTTTCGGCATATTATATTTTCAGAGGAATCGTTATTTTTGAGAATAGGAAAAGTTACTCCCTGGAAAATAGTAAGATCAAGGAAATTTTATTTTGGGGAAATTTCCAGTTTGGGAAATCGTACAATCCCAAAGATCCTCATGAGAAATAAATAAAAAGGATATTACTAGTGACGTTGTGGTGCCCAACGTCGCGTAACCGATTTTATGCTCATAATTATAATGTTATTTACCTATTGATCGTATTGTGTAGAGGAAGTGCTAGTAGCTCACCCGTAGGGGTCAAAACGCGCAACCCTTGAATAAGACTATATATCCACATTGTGATGATTTTCATACGATAAAGCAATATAAAAGGATGGCCCATTAGAGTGATTCAAATTTTGACTTTTTCGCTCCCCGATGCTTAAACGATTACATTTGCCATTTTAATGATCCTCCCAAATTTTTAGTTAATTTGGATGTAATTTAAGTGAGCACGAATAGTTTGAAGTTTGTATGAAAATCTCTATGAAAACAGTAACTTTTGTGGAAAACCGTTCCCAACGCTTACCATTAAACTCTAAAAATATATGGTTACATTGACAACATAGGAAATTTAACAAGGTAGCAGATCGTCTTTGTTGCGAAACTTTTTGATGCTTACAAGAAAAGTTATTAAGGAAATACTAAATCTTGGGTAATTCAATTTAACACGTAAAAGAATAACATCAATAACAATAATGAGCATTTTTGTTTTCTCCATAACTTGATTTCCAAATGACAAATCGCTTCGCAACAACAACTGCCTTTCAGCTTGGGAAGTATTCTATGTAGTCAACGTGTTGATCACCATTAAATAGTTAATGGGTAACCTCACTGAACGATCTTTCAAATAAGGGTCGATTTTCACAGTAATTTCCATGCAAACTTCAAACGACTTGTGCACAATCAAATTACATCCAAATTTGCTAAAAATTTAAGAGGATTATCAAAATGGAAAATGCAATCGTTTAAGCATCGGGAGCAAAAAAGTCAAAATTTGAATCACTCTAATGGCCCATGGCCCAGAAATTTTTTTTTCATTATTTTGCAGAATTTTTCAACCTGGAGTACATAGACCCCCGGGAGTACCTTCGATGGCTCCAGGAGGTACCTCAGACAAAAATGCGTAATGACGGATGTATTACAATTCCATTTAAAAATTTTATATAAGATTTTGGTAATTATAATATGTTTTATTCCAGAACTTTATATTGTACATTATGTGCATTGTGATCAATATATCAAAGCCCATTGAATCCTGCACACTTCAACCAGAACTGTGTATGGAAGACTACTGTGAGACAAAATATCAAAATGGCAAAACATCGAGTGACTTAAATATATATTTTACAGGCTCGAGAGCTTCCATTTGAGAGACATGAAGGCTTTTTCCCAAAATCTCAGTAGCTTCATTGCAAGAGTCTTTAAAAAGCCTTCTAAGTAGCTTTCCTTTCAAGAGGTTCGGAAGCCTCCTTGCAAGAGGCTCAGAAGCCTCCTTCCAAGTAGAAATGCTAGAATGAGAGATCGGCGAAGACGTCATCTTGTTTCCAATAGAACCGTCAAAAGTAGTTCCAATTTAAGTTGTTTACTTTTTTCATCCATAAGCAGCAACCAAAAAATTCAAGTGATGCCAGTATGACTTCCACGATTTCATACCTCGGCTCGGAAGCCTCCTTTCAAGAGGATCGGAAGCTTTCCCTCAAGAGACTCGGATTTCTTCTTCGGATTTGCGAAATTGCTTGTTTTCATAAGGCTCAGAAGCTTCATTTGAAAATGCCCAGAAGACTGAGAAGCGTCCTGTCAAGAGGCTCGTAATCCTACTTTCAAATGTCACGGAAGCCTCCTTTTCCAGAGGCTCGGAAGCCTCCTTTCCAGAGGCTCGGAAGCCTGTATTCAAGAGGCTCAGAAGCCTCCTTTCAAAAGGATCAGAAGCTTTCCCTCAATAGACTCGGATTTCTTCTTCAGGATTCCCCTTCTTTGAAGCCTGTTTTCATTAGGCTCAGAAGCTTCATTTTAAATTGTCCAGAAGGCTCAGAGGCGTCCTTTCAGGGTCTCGGAAGCCTCCTTTCCAGAGGCTCGGAAGCCTGTATTTAAGAGGCTCGGAAGCCTACATTCAAGAGGCTCGGAAGCCTCCTTTAACCCTTCTATTAACGACAAAAAAACACCCTTACGTTACCGACAGGGTACCCGGGTACTCACGGATTTGAAATGACCATAACATCGTCAGTTTTTTTTTACCGATTTTGACGATTTTTGTTGCTACGGATTCAGGAACTTATCCGCTATTCGATACATGTTACATAGAACCGATTCGGTTACCGGAATTCCGGATTTACTGGGCCAGGTCCCATAATTTGTGAAAATTGAGGATTTATAGTCAACCAAATAAAGATTTCTTGCGTCATGGCTGATGAACTTAGTTGGAAAATAAAAGAATATAACTTAATTACGTTACAGGAGCACCTTCTTCTTCTTCTTCTTATTGGCATTACATCCCCACACTGGGACAGAGCCGCCTCGCAGCTTAGTGTTCATTAAGCACTTCCAAAGTTATTAACTGCGAGGTTTCTAAGCCAGGTTACCATTTTTGCATTCGTATATCATGAGGCTAACACGATGATACTTTTATGCCCAGGGAAGTCGAGACAATTTCCAATCCGAAAATTGCCTAGACCGGCACCGGGAATCGAACCCAGCCACCCTCAGCATGGTCTTGCTTTGTAGCCGCGCGTCTTACCGCACGGCTAAGGAGGGCCCCTACAGGAGCACCTTAGCCGTGCGGTTATTCCGGAAACCGGTTCCCGTGGAGCCTAAAGTGGCCACAAACTCATTCCGAAGAAACCCTGGCAATATGGGTATCAAAATTCATGAAATCGTTTCGGAAGCATGATCTTATGAGTAATTAGGTCATTCGATGGTTTGACAATGAGCCGGTCATCCTTAAACAAGTTTCCGTGGGGCCCAATCATTTAGAAGAAATCCTGACAATCTTCATTTTCTCCAGTGGCTCACTGATCACTGGAGCCTGACTTTCAACAATTCTATTAGTATGTCCACAGTAAAACAATTGAAAGCTTTTCTATGCCGATCAATTGCATAATTATGTGTCTTGTGGGGTGAGCACAAAGAATACACTATGATGAGAGAGTTGAGCACATTTCTCTCTCAAAATCATCTTAGATAGAAAATCGAACTTAGCATCAACGGATTGGTAATCCTACGCTTATGCTCACAAGGATAACTTCTGAAACATGTTTCCATAAGTAGTAGGGCAATCATATGTTATCCCACAAGAACGAAACAGTAGAACCAAAATTTTCTAGATTCGCTATTCTATAACCACTAGTGTTCTTTAGCTCAATGCGGGCTCGTCCTTATTTGATATTGTAGATATAGAGTAAGAGAGGTAACATCTACATGCTCAACTATTTTTAATCACTTGCTGGTTTACCGTTTCACTTCTCTCTTCTCATTTCCATCATTTCATTTTTCTCTTTTCTCTTTTCACTTTTCACTTTTTATTTTTCACTTCTCACTGCTCACTTCACACTATTCACTCCTAACTTGTCATTAGGGTGGCTCAAATTAGTATGGGAAAAACGTTTTTAGATTTTTTTGATGGGCCGCCCTCTTATTCGGCTCTAATTGATGCCCAGATGCTCTGGACAAAATTTCAGCCAAATCGGTCAACGTTTGGGCGGTGCTAAACTCGTTAGAAGTTTACATGCCTAAATGTATGCAGAAACATCCAAAAACAGTGAATTGCAGTTGGACGGCACAACTTACGATGCAGAACTATGATACTCATTCAGATCTTAAAGAATTTAATACAGAATGTTATGCAGAAAACCGCGAGAAGATTAAAGTTTTCCCGGCTAAGTTATTAGCATTTCTCTGAAGTGGGGTTTAAGCAAATTTCGTTTGTTTTACCTTTGAAAAGAAGTAAATTCACCCCTACAACACTCCAGTAAAATGCTAATATCTTTGTCTAATAAACTCTAATCTTCTCTTGGTTTTTAGCATAACATTCTGTATTTAATTCTACAAGAACTGAATGAGTATTATGGTTCTTGATCGTAAATTGTGCCTTCCAACTGCATATCACTGTTTTTGGATGTTTCTGCATACATTTTGCCATATAAACTTCCAACGAGTTTAGCACTGCCCAAACGTTGACCGATTTGGCTGAAATTTTGTCCAGATCATCAGGGTATCAAATTGAAAAGAATAAGAGGGCGGCCCATCAAAAAATTTGAAAAAGTGTTTTTTGAGCCACCCTGCTTGTCATTCTACATAACGACCCATATTGTTTCTTCTAAATGAGTATGTAGCCACCGCAGGCCCTCTTGGAACCTGTTCCAGAATTACCGTTCTGGTTGATATCCATACTATGGTCTCAACTACATGAAAAAACATGTTTCCGGAACAATTAAAAAAATGTTGATACCCATATTGCCAGCGTTTCTTTTAAATGAATTTTGGCCACTTTAGGTCCCACGGGAACCTGTCCTAAAATTACCGTTCCCGTTGATAATCATCCTATGGTCTCAACTACAAGGAAAACATGTTTTCGGAACAAATCCAAGAATTTTCATACCCATATTGCTAGGGTTTCTTCTAAATGAATTTGTGGCCACTCTAGGGGTCACGGGAACCTATTTCGGGATATTCGTTCCGAGAGCAAATGATCAGCTGTTCTTCATACGTTCTGAAGTCATAATCTTCGAATTTTCTACGAAACTGGTAAATCAGGATACAAGACATCATCATTCGGTTTCTATAACTTCAGCATATCCATTTTAGAGACATAATCTAGCTAATCCGGAATTCCGGTAAGAAGGTAAACCGAATCGGTTCAATGTGACATAGATCGGATAGAGGACGAATTTTTGAATCCATAGCCAACAGAATCGTTCAAATCGGTTGAAAACTACCAAGAACGTGGGTCACCGAGTACCCTATCGGTACGTTACGGGGTAAACATATTCCTCCCCAAGCCCTAACCCCCGCCCGCCCTTACTGAATCTTCTTCGATTGGCGATTGCTTCTCAATGAAGCGTGTTGGTGAATCGCGATGGCGGTTTGCCGACGGGGTCACTTGATTGCCGGTAGCTTGACGGACCGGCTGGTGGATTCCGTCCACTTAGAGGTCCCCCGGCCTCCTCGGACCGATATAGTGACGGATCGTCCGCTTCTGGCCGGTTGGCGACTGCCAGGAATCTTTCGTCCATATGAAATGAAGCGGTGCGCTTGGGTGCGCGGAATTCGCTGCGGGTTAAATATAAAGCCAATCTGATTGTTTCACTTTAATTCCAACAACCGCACACGAATAACACGCACACTTGATTTGCCTACAGCAATTGTAACACACGAAACACTAACAACAAACGTGTACTCTAAATTAATGATTTCGTGTGTGTTACTTCTACGTAAATCGTTTAATTACAATGATATGGAAATGCTAATATCATCTTCCAAACTTGGACGTACATGTTCATGATAGAATTAGAGGCGAAAGTATAGAATTGATAGTTCCGTTAGGATACGGCAGGCATGAAGAATGTTTTTATAGAAGTCGATTTGAAAGCGAGCGGAGTACGGAGTACGAACATGTACGTCCAAGTTTGGAAGATGATATTAGCATTTCCATATCATTGTAAATCGTTTAACTTCACGTAGAAGTAACACACGAAATCATTAATTTAGTGTACTACCCTTGGTGGGGGCATCCATCAATTCAGCTGTTATTGGTCGACGGTACAGCAGCAGTGCCTTTCTCTGCTTTGTTCTCTCCGAGGCAGCCAAGTTGGTTGCGACGAGACGGACGCAATGAGAAAAACAGAACTGTGCAATAAAAATCCTATTCGACTAAATGCTGATGTCATATTAGAAATTTGGAGACAGTACTCGTCGATAGCAAATCCTTCCGCACGCGATGGCATATGAGCAAGTCAAACCACCTTCCTTTTGCCAGTGGAGATATATCAGCTTCCACACTGATATTCTTCCCTCCCCCTTCATACGGGAGCTTGGCAGAAGGAAGGTCGTGCGATATGTGCCATCACAAATATTGCCCTCCGCTCGCTTTCAAATCGACTTCTATAAAACATTCTTCATGCCTGCCGTATCCTAACGGAACTATCAATTCTATACTTTCGCCTCTAATGCTATCATGAACATGTACGTCCAAGTTTGGAAGATGATATTAGCATTTCCATATCATTGTAAACGTGTACTTCCAACTCCTTGGAGAATCACGGACGAAAATGATCAAGTCTGTAAATCATCAGATTAAGGAAGGTGGGACTCGGACACAACTGGAAATACATCATTTCCCGACCCCTTTGTGTACAATCGTGGCTTTATCGGCACGATTGATAACTTGACCAGATAGTCGCGCTGCTATCCCTTTCCCACCTTATCCAGGAAACAAATGGCCTCGACCTTGGAAAGCTTGGCTGCTTGATTAATGCTCGCTTGCCTATGCCAAGGGAACATTATATCCAAGTTTATTGGCGATTTAAAGATTTGTATACTTACAATCTATCTTATTTGCTACATCTATTTACAAACTATATACAAAATTACTGAATGCTACAAGGTACCAGGGTACCCAGTCGGTAACTTAAGGGTTCAAGAGGCTCGGAAGCCTCCTTCCAAGAAGCTCGAAAGCCTCCTTTCAAGAGGCTCGGAAGCCTCCTTTCAAGAGGCTCGGAAGCCTCCTTTCAAGGGGCTCGGAAGCCTCCTTCCAAGAGGCTCGGAAGCCTCCTTTCAAGAGGCTCGGAAGCCTCCTTTCAAGAGGCTCGGAAGCCTCCTTTCAAAAGGCTCCGAAGCCTCCTTTCAAGAGGCTCGGAAGCCTACTTTCAACTTCAGATGCTCGGAATGATTCTTTCAAGAGGCTTGGAAGCTTTCCCTCGAGAGACTCAGATTTCTTCTTCGGAATTCTCCTTCTTGGAAGCCTGCTTTAATTAGGCACAGAAGCATCATTTCAAAATACTCAGAAGGCTCAGAAGCGTCCTTTCAAGATGCTGAAAAGTCTCCTTTCAAAAAGCTCGGAAGCTTCCTTCCAAGAAGCTCGGAATGCTTCTTTCAAGAGGCTTGGAAGCCTCGTTTCAAGAGGTTTGGAAGCCTCCTTTCAAAAGGCTCGAAAACCTGCTTTCAAAAGGCTCGGAGGCCTCCTTTAAAGAGGCTCAAAAGCCTTCTTTAAATAGGCTCGGAAACATCTTTTCAAAAGACTCGGAAGCTTTCCTTTGAGAGACTTGGAATTTTTTTCAAAGAGGCTTGAAAGCCTGAAAGAGGCTCAGAAACGTCCTTTCAAATTACTCATCCCTTGTTTTAAGAGGCTCGGAAGTTTCCTTTCGAAAAGCTCGGAAGCCTCCCTTCAAGAGGCGTGGAAGTTTACTTTCAAGAGGCTCGAAACCCTTCAAAAGTCAAAGTCCTATAGGAAGCTTGATATATAAACTAAATTGGAATTGGGAAGTTGCACGGAATAAAAAAAAATTAGACAACTTTTTGGAGAGCCATATATTTCGTTAGTTTTCAGATCCGTTTTTCATATACCTATCTCATGAGTTATGCTTATTTCCATTCACTGCGAACAAAATAGTGGAGTTACTAAACTAATGTAAAAGTTTGAAAGGAGTAACTCTCAATAAAAAGGTTGAGAGCCGCTGTTCTACAAAGTTATAACGTAGCTTATTTCAATAAATTTGGCTAAAAAATTTGTTTAGCTCTGAAGTTGGCTGATTCATGGCAATTATACTTACATGGATTGGGGTGTTCTTCAAAAAACAGTATTTTCGATATCCCTTTTTTGTTTTCAATTTTTTTGAACAAGTCCCCTCCAGATGATTTAAAAGCTCGAAAAAAACTATTGATGTATAAATATGCTAAATATCTTTTGCAGATAAAAATCTATACTCGCTTTTCATAAAAAAAAATAATGACAGCAAAATAAAATTTCCATGAAAAATTAGATCCTTTCTCTAAAGAATTAAGAAATTTCCAATATAAGCAAAAAATTATAAAATTTTCCCAAATAATGCAAAATAAACAATTAAGAATATTCCACAGAACAAACATAAATAAGCTTTTATAAAACTAAAAATTGCAATTGTAAAAGAAGAATTATCCATAAAGAAATCTAAATTTTTCATTGAAATCTATATAGGGGGAAAGACGGCTTTGGCAGGTTTTGTTCTATTATTGGCAGGGGGTTTTTGTCGACCAAATTTTATGAATTTTGGCCACAATATTCTTTGATATGCAAAGAATGTTTAGGCCAAATTTGAGCCTAGTCAGTCATAAAAAACCCCATGCCAATAATAGAACAAAACCTGCCAAAGCCGTCATTCCCCCTACCTACATAAATCTATATACATAAACATTAATTTCTGTCTGTCTGACCCTCATAATTTGTATGCGAAGGTTTTTTGGGCAGGTAAAGGATCTCAAGATGGTTCGAGACCCCTCCTCCCTTTGGAAACACAAATTTCTTCATAACTCGATAACTAATTAAGCAAATGGAACCAAATCTGGCTTATGGAGGTTTTGGAAGGGAAGATATATTTCTGCGATGGTTTGAAACCCCTCCTCTATCTGAAAAGGGGGCTCCCACACAATTGAAACAGAAATTTCTGCATAACTCGAGAATTAATCACAGTAAATCAATATTAGGCGAAACAAAGTTTGTCGGGTCTGCTAGTAAACAAATAAATCAATATTAGCAATGAACGATTACCAAATTTTCCACAACATAAATACTTTTTTTCCTAAAAAAAAAAAAAAAAACTTTGTTTTAAGAGAAAGGCAAAAATACGCAAAATGATTAATAAAGAGCAATTATAAAATAGGAAAATTTCCATTAAAAAATAAAGAAACGCAAGAAAATTGATCAAATTTTCCGTGAACAATAAACGCTTTTAAACGCGTTTATTAAAAAAAATGATCAGTTTTATTCCTTTTTTGTATTTTCATGAAAATTATCATATTTTTTTATTGCTCTTTATTATTATTTTTTGTGTACGTATAAAAATGTAGAGAAAAAATTAATTTTTGGAAATTTTTGTAATATTTTGGTAATATTTATTTATTTATTGAAATTTTATATTTTTATCAATGAGAATTTCAAATTTCCTGATGGGAAATCCTTCTTCTATAATTGCAATATTTGTTTTAAAAGTTCTAATTTATTTTAGTTTGTAAAGAATTCTTAATTGCTTATGAAAATTTTGCATTATTCAGCGAAATTTTATATTTGTTTATTGATTATTTCCTGATTTATAAATTCCTAATTTTTTTGAGGAATAAATCAAAAATCAAAATAAAACAGATCGAAAATGTTGTTTTTTTTAGAGACACCCAAATCCTAGTAGGTAAACTTAAGAACTTAAGACCTACGCCCAAGAGACACCCAAATCCTAGTAGGTAAACTTAAGAACTTAAACTTAAAAAGTTAAGACCTACAGAAAATATATATATATATCAAAGGTGTTTGGAGTAAGCTGCGCTACTATGTTATGATACATAGTCATATTGATAAAACTCGAGATACAAAAATAATAGGGGACCTGTCCCGATCCCGATCTCACTGACCATATATTCATCTCATCGCGAGACAAAAAAATACAGGATCAATTTTGTCGCTTCATCACAAAAATAAGACACAAATCAAATTGTTTTCCATTGCTTTGTGTTTGATGGGATGAATATCGGAGCCATGAGATGAATTCCAGGAGCAGTTCCCCTATATCTCCAATTTTTAACATAATGAAGAACATGAGTTGTTGTTTCAGAGGCTGTGCGAGCAAAGGCGTAGGATTGCCAATCCGAAGATGGCGAGTTCGATTCACGTAAAAAAATAACCCTATATGTTATGGCAAAAAACCATTCGAAAATACTTATACTCATTATTCCACCTAATGAATGATCCTATATCAAAATGCTAATAATATTCATAAGTTAATGAAAAGTATAAGTTTCGGAATGTATGTGACTAATGCGATGTATAAGTCTTTTCTTATACACATCATTAGGCGCTTGCATTGGCAAAAAAGTATTAGAAATATTGATAACTAGTCGACCCGGCAGACGTTATACTGCATAGTAGGCGAAAATGCGCGTTGTAAACTTTCCATGCGATTATTAATTTTAGTTTTTCACGATTTACTCCATCTTACCCATGATTTCCGCATGAGGAAGTATCATATAAACCCGTCGGAAACGATAACGAAAATATCTGCTGAAAGAACGAAGAAAATGTATTCAGCCGTTTTCGAGTTATGCGGATACGAACACAGACCATTTCATTTTTATTATATAGAAGAAGATAAATAACATTAAATTTTTTTACGTGTTCTCGGTCCGGTCTATGATGTTTTCGGGTGGGAAACATTCTCGACTCCCTGACCATAGTGTACCCATTGTACTTGCCACACAAAATAGAATTGAAGAAGAGAAAATTCCTTCAAATGCTGTGAAAAGTGAAGTGAGTTTTATAGAAAAAAAACTGCAGCTACAACGTCACCCGTTGGAATATCGCAAAGTGGTCTTCAAATCGCCGCATATAAGTGGACTAGCGAGTTTGTGTTCACCGTTTGTCTCAAGTCGGATTCGTACTATCGAAGCTAAACTTAACGAAGCCGTCAATTTCCAGTTGGTGGATGGCTGGTGTTACAGATTTGGTGAGGTTTCGGTGTTGAACTTAATCTGTAGGTTAAAAAAAAACACCTTAATAAAGATAAAAAAAAATTGGTGAGGTTTGACTGTACCGTTATAGAGCGCCAAAAGTCAAAATAATCAAGGCTTATTATGTTTTTTTTTCGAAATCAGTGACCATTCTCAGTACTAATCAAGTGAATGGACCTGTGAAAAAAACTGAGTAAGTCAATCTACGTTTTGAAAAGTCATGCGACGATTGTCAAAATTCGGGCCGAAGTTGCTTCGTGAAGGTGAATATTTTATGCTCTGATTGTAACAGTAGTGAAGACATTTGAAAATATTCGTTAGGACATGAATTGTTGCCGCACCTTTGGTGCAATACAAACAGCACAGTAATTCTGGTGAAGCAATCGGCAGTTCCCATCGCCTATAAAGCCGCACCAAACTGATGATATCCAAACGTCACGATCATAGTGCAGAAGCAGAAGTAATTTGTATTGTCTTTATCATGAGCGGTAGTTTTCTTTAGGTATGTAGTAGGGTTTCTTACCCCATTTCCGGCCTAACTTGCATACGACTGCATTATTTAATTGATATTTATGACAGGAAGCAACTTTTCCTGAATTTTGTGGGCTGTATAATACTGCATTGAGGTTCACTTATGATTAAAAAATAGCTATCCGTGCTAAATATCCTTCAAAAAAGCTTTTATTTGATTTTAATTAACGAGGTGCAGCCAGCCACCTGACATGACGCCATGTTTTTGCAGCCAACATCTCAAAGTAAAATTTATGGTCGTGTTTGTGTTGTTTCCCAACATCTGATTTGATTCCCATTGGGATCCAGAAATGTCAGTGGGGACCAGTCGCGCAATGTTGGCTGCAAAACAAGCCCATTGTGCGAGATATGGATGACACCCACCTGGGTGCAGCACTCATTTCAGTCATAGCGATTTAATTTCCGGCCCACTTCCAAACTAGTTCTCGGCCTATTCAAAATTTCGCTCAATCTCTCAATTTATTACTCTCTTTTTCTCTCTCGGGACGGTTAAAAATGCGACGTAAACAAAAATATGCACGTTCCACGACAACAAGATGCCATTCATAATCATTTTTATTTGGTTGAGAAGATATATTTACTCATCCAAATTTCTTCCAAATACTTAAAAACAATATTTTTTTCACCTTTTGAAATCGAGAGAATTATACATAACATGATAGCGTCAACGAAATAGACAGTTTTCCTATTAACAATGAAGGATCATTTTCATACTCCTAACTTTTTGGCAACACGGTGCGGCAAGAAGTTCTTGGGCCGAGGTGATTTTTTGTTCGGTTTGAGGATACATTTTAAAATGTATTCTAATGTGTTTAAATAAGTTCTAGTGAAACGAAAAATTAGGAAGAATTGAAGCGCGTGTGTTTAGAATTATGGTGCGGTGATTAACAGCTTCAAGCAATGGTTGTATCGAGCACTGTGACGATTTTCAGGTAGGTGTTTATTTGATGATACCGTTTTGTAAAAGTGGAAAGAATCCGGCTCAGTGGTGTGGCATCAGAGAGCGAACTTTTGAAATCTACATTTTTATTCTCTACAATTGGATCAATTAGGAGTAAAACAAGTGATTGAAAAATATTGAGTATTGTGAAAAATAAATGGGGGACTTTTTAAAAATTATCAATCATGAACCTACGGCTTTCAAACAGTATAAATCATTAGTTTTCTGTGCAGTGAGCCGGGAATCGGGTCCATAGGCCCAAGTAGTGATTTACCCTATGTGCCAAACGTTTCTCTGCAGTAAAGAGAACGTATTTAGGATATTTAATGAGTTTTATCAATGTGCTGATTGTTAGAAGGTAAGATTACACAGAAATGTAAATTATTCACAATCTCCTCAAATGTAATATTTACTAATTAGTTTAATATATCTGCAGCTTTGAAGCTGCCAAGTAGGCAACTACAAGACCGTGTTTTCTTCTTTGGCTTACGCTAAAGAGTGATTTTTTCAGTGTTAGAAGTTCATCACTTAGGATTCACCTGAAGTTGGCTGAACGAATCTTCTATATAATAAAAATGAGTTGAGATTTGCTTCCTGACGTCCTGATTTAACTCGCGAACGGGTTGACCGATTTGCAAGATTTTTTCCCTAATCGATTCGTTTTGGGATCCGCAGGTTTGTATATATAAAAACTTGGCGAATTTAACGGGGAAATGTAAAAAAATCATTAGAATACAATTTTGGGTCAGCTTTTAAGGAAAACAAGACAAATGCACGGGAATTGATCTAGAGTGCGGTGCTACATTGTGACATTTGCAAAATATTTATATCTATTGTCAAATGCACCATCGCTAGAATTTGGAGTTATGTAGGGTTTTTGATAATAACTTTAACCGCCTTAATCAGGTTTGTGTCTGTGATGATCCACAGCCTACGTAACATGTTTGTTTCCCCACAAAGTGTCTCATCACGATTTCACTTCCAATATGCCGAATGCAGTCTCACGTTCCACCAACTATGGTTTCAAATAGAGACATTTTATATGGCCATTATTGGATATAAATTAGCCATTTCTCTTGGAAACTGTTTTCGATTGCAACCTGCTCATCTCAACGAGATGGGAAAACAAACAAAACCTTGTCGGCAATAATAAATTTCTGAAATGGGTTTGAAAGACGCAAATGAAAAATATTTCGTCTTCCAATAGTCGATTTGTGGCATTACATCCCTAAGTTGGGTCATTGTCAACTCAAAGGTTCGTGTTCAATTAGCTGTTCTACAGCTTTTCCACACATCTAAGAGGAGCCAGCCTCTTAGTTGAAGATAAAAAAAACTTTTCCAAAAAAATATGCAACCCGATTATATGGTTTACAAAAATAATATTATAACGTTATATTCACTACCCGCACCCGTTACCTTTGTTGTTGACTTTCAAGTTGGAAGACGCATACCGAGGAGCCAAAGGAATCCCACTTCTCGTCCGCGGACGATCCAGTTCGATTTGCAATAGAACATGCAGAACGAAGGGAATCTTCTCTTTGCTGTGAAATTCCACTTCGTCGTCGCGAACTTCTTCGAAGAAGGCATTGTAATCACGATTGAATCGAGACGGTCCTAATCGATATCTCGTGAGGCTCCAACTATGCTGATGGAGCAGCGTGCTACGTCGATTCTGTTTTTGTTGTGAATGCAAAAAAAAGCATCAGAGTCAGCATGTAAACGTGCGGGAAACGTTTTGCAAGGAAGACGATTTGTTGAGGAGGATTCTGCTCATAGACACCGTGTGCCGTATGCGGCTTGCATTCGATGGTTGTTACGTAGTATTACAACGTTTCACTACAAATAAATGGACGGTATCTTCTAGCTGAAGCTGCGAATGAGGGGCGTATTAATGGCGGCTACACAGAACAGTGGCGCCAGGTTATCTCTTGTTCGACAACCATCCCAACTACTTAAAACGGCAGCATGTAAGCTTTCGACAAAGTTCTAAAAGGTGAGACCGGTACATGGTAAAGCACTTCATTGTTGACGAGTTGTTGACCACTCGCAAGAAACTTGTTTGACTAATATGCTTTTGCAATGCGGGGGTGTTGTGTTAGATGAGTTACCTTTCTTGTACAACACACTTGCACTAGAAGGGTATATATCGATTCCTAATTATATGAAGCGATACCCTTATATCAAGTTTTAAATGTTTTTCGATTTAGTATCATGTATTTCTGATGATACCTCTAAACACGTATAGCGCATTGTAACTGTGTTTCTACGCAAAGTTTTTTTTTATAATGTTTATAATGATAACTTTCAATCCCATAAGAGAATACGGTCTCCGGTTTTGACAATCAATTTGCAATACATATTTTTGCCATTTTTAGCAAAAGGAGTCTTCTTCTTCTTCTTGTTTAATGGTTCTACATTCCAACTGTAATTTGGCCTGCTTTGCAACTTAGTATTCCATTAGAATATCCTCAGTTATTATTGAAAGCTTTTATACGACTGTCATTGCAGGAGTACGTATCTTGTGTGGCAAGTACAATTGATATACTATGCCTAGGGTGTCGAGAAAGTTTCCAACCCGATAACATCCTAGACCGGACCGAGAATCGAGCTCACCATCTCCGGATTGGCAATCCTACGCATATGCTCGCAAGGCTACTGTAGGCAAAAAAAATATTTAGACTCTATCTGAAAGATCGTCTGTAGTAGGAATTAAATGTAAGTATAATTTTTGTGGGGTGTCGGTATACAACAACAATATTGTTCTGTACACGCTTCCAAATACAAGCTCTACTCTATCAAAGAACAGTAAACAGCACCATAGCAATTATTACAAACAAAATGCCAAAGCAAAACTTCTCACCTGACTCGATCCAATAAATCATACCCACTGTAACGAGACACCCATTTGTGTCACTGTTTGCCATTTGAATCTGTCCCATTTCGCGCAAACGATCATTCTCATTCTCGCCTGGCTTCGTTTCTGGGGTTGCACTAATTCAACGACTTACTTTACACTATTCGATCTGAACCTGTCGGGGCCGCCGACCAACGCCTCCCAACCCAAATATGGACGTCTTCCCCGCATGTACAAATCACTTACCGGATCGTCGCCGATTGGTGGCTGGTGGCCGGTATGTCCATATTCCTCAAGTGCGCTAAAAGCGGTCGAAGTCGTGCTCGTGAATTGATTAATTACAAACGGTGTTTATTCCTCCCTTTACGATAAATTAAAACAAATAAAATACACCGCACTTGGTTTGAATGCCGCCTGCCTGCCCGTTCCCGATGTGCATTGCACGGGAGAGGGCGTGATATGGGTGAGTTCCGTATCCCCCCATCCTCCACTTCCAGAGCGCTGCCACGCCACGTGGCAGGGGGTCGTGATTTCAGGTGTTTTACCATAAATCGTTTAATTTAATCCGTTTAGCTCGAACCGGGAAATATGAACACCATAACGCACCGCAATATAACCTGCTAGCTGCTCCGGAGTCGTTACGCCGCACGCCCATCGGTAGGTAATGGTGGATCGGGTTCATTCTATTGGCGTCGCCGCCCGTCGCTCCCCCAATGACACAAGTGGTCAACGCGATATCGGGTTTAGATAAATTTCCATACGTCACGCCAGGATTTGGTTCGCGGCGGTCATTTATCATCAGGTTCGGTTTCATTAGGTGATATTAATTATGAGCTTTCCTCTTGTTGACCTGGCGGCAAAAGCTTTCAAATGAGAGATTACGTCTAGTAGAGATCCTGGTATGATGTTTTTCAGTAAATCCACTATATTGAAATTCATGCTTCGGTATTCTTTATGTTTTATTCGAATCATCGACTTATTCTTGCAATCTAATGTCAGCTGTATCGCATAGCTGCATATTACAATAACCTGCGAGTAATATCGATTAAGCTTTTAATAATTGCAGTCAGAATTGTTCTTATTCGACTTCCACTGCCTTCTACACATACCGTAGAATTGTTTTAACCACAGTTCGTGCACTTCCAGACATCAAATCACATAATAACAATGTAAATTTTTAATGATATGTTCACTAATAATAGTAATTATAATTGCACTTCAAACGGTTTACTTATGCAAATCCATCTAGCACCTGGGTTGGTGCGGACTCGGTTAACGTCCGTTTAGCAATTGTGGGTACTCTCATGTGCGGCACTACAGTGCACTTAATGTTGAGCAATTTTGCCAACCTTCCGCCCCCACTGGAGCCCCTCTAGCGCCAGTTTGAGTTACTTTATGCCCTCCGTCTCCGTTGTCTCGCCGATCGTTAGTCGAACGGACAACAGTCTTTTGGATCATGTCCGTCTCGATGGTGCGGGCGGTTGCTGTTCAGTCACTTCGCGAACTTTTAATTAACACATAAACGGTCTCACCGAAGTTCTATTATTTTTTCCATATTTTTTTTCCAGACCTCTGTTGTTTCATTACCTAGCGCAGCAGCAACGAACTTTCCATTCCCCTTAAATTGCAACAAGTTAGTGTAAATGAAATCACAAAACAGTACCCCAAGCGATCTCTGGCCGACATGTAGCCTAAGTACGAGTCGCGCTCTGGCAAGTGTGAAAAACTGGCTATACGCTATCCCCTGGATCAGATACAATTCTGCTTCAGGTGAATTTCATGGGCGTACCATATTGGATCACTTTCCGTCTCGTTGCAAGCAGTAACATGTTGTTTGGTTACACCAGACACCCCTCCGCACCCTTCCTAGTGGCTCAGCGTACAAAGTTTCCGCTCACACCCCGTTCGCTCAAATCTGTGATCTCATTGACGTTGTTTGCCGGAGGTCCCAATGGGCAACAAAAATCCAAACAAAGTCAGGTGTATTTCTTCGGATCCGTCGCACCTCCTAGCTCTCCAGCAGGTCGGCGAAGCTCTAACAGGCACACAGCCTAGTCTGTAATGATCTTTAATGTCGGGCTCATTAAATTCCACGTTTGATTGTTGTTGCTCGCACCAGTCAGTTTCGAATCGCCCAGTGCAGTCTTACACCATATTCCTCCCCGGGTCGGTACCAATGGACCACTGTACGGTATGAACCTGTGAATAAATACGACCCAGAGGTATGAAGTAGATACGTGATTTGCCTCCCCTTTTGGGCTTTGCTTGATTATTGTTATTATTTCTATTACTTCTGCACCTTCTACAGAGTGGCAGACGCCTTTTGGAAGTGAATCAAGGAACAGGTAGTGCAGTCTGTGAAGGGCCGCGCGACCGCTGTTGCTGCTGCCGGGTTGCATTGCAATTGATCTTGAGAAATGGTTGTTGATTAGCCTGAAAAACTGCTACATATATGCACCGATTAATAATAGAATTGTAAGCGACAAGGCTGCTTGCAACATGGCCTAGGTTAACTGAGAGTGGAAATATTATTGATTTTAAAGCGGTCCTATGCCTAAACTTTCCATATAGCACCATATTTTACTATGATATCAATTTGCACAATTGTTGAATAAATATTTAAGGGAGAAGAAAAATTAGTGTGTAATTGCAAATTGGTCTTAGATCCGCTAGCGCTTGATAATCTAGTAGAGAAATATGCTCTAAGTGAAGACTGCTTCCACGTCTTAGCTGAAACGAGTTTCATGGGTATTTTTACCTCATGCAACAGTTAAACAATATATGTAGTAGATGCCATCCTCAAATTGTAGAAAATCTCAATCATTTTGATAATATTTACATTTAAAAGTACGAGAAAGGCAAAAAGTCGTGATATTTCGTTGCTGGTGAATTCATGAGGCCTTTTAGCTGGCAACTCTTAGGAAACAACGCACCACACGTCGGCGAATCAGCATTCTGGTATGGACAGTGCGTGGAGACGCGTAGTACATTGTGAGTTAGTCCCAATATGGCATTTTGCCTCGCCGAAATGTTGGATGTTTCATCGAAATGTGGAAAATAAAACCGTAAATCTTCCAACCTACCTAACCTACCAAATTTAAGGTCTAGCTATATTAAGGCCACACACTGCTCAGAAAAATAAGAAATTTGTCCAACACTAACTTCAACTCGTATTTTACTAGATTACCTTTATCTAGATGTCATATATAGGGAATGCAACGTTTTAAAGTAACATTCACATTATTTAGAGCCTAAATGAGAGTATATCGGAAAATGAAAAGCAAATATTTTTTTTTTCGTTCTCATTTATTTTAGATAGGGGAAACGACGGCTTTGGCAGGTTTTGTTCTATTATTGGTGTTTTTGTCGACCCCCTGTTTTTGTCGACCAAATTTTGTGAAATTTGGCCACAATATTCTTTGATATGCAAAGAATATTTAGGCCAAATTTGAGCATAATCAGTCATAAAAAAAACCCCTGACAATAATAGCCGTCATTCCCCCTATTTTGGACATTTGAAGAAAATATTGATCAGAAATACGAAAAGAAGGGGTTTCTTACCCCATTCCTGGCATAACATGCGTGAAACTGCATTATTTTATTGATATTTATGATAGGAAGCAACTTTTCCTGAGTTTTGTGGGCCATGTAATATTTCAATGGGGTTTACTTCTGCTTAAAAATAGCTGTCCTTAGTATACATCGTTTGAAAAATCTTTTTAATGATTTAAATCTCCGAGGTGTACCGCTTATTTCAGTCACAGAGACTGCTTTTCCGACAAACTTCAATTCAATTCCCGGCTTAATAAAAATTCACTCAATTTCTCAACATCTTTATCCTACCTTTCCTCACGGAACGGTAGAAAATGCGACGTAAACAAAAATATGAGCGTGCCACGACAGCAACGTTATGCCAGATCGTATTATTCATATGATTTTTCATTTGTTTGAGAAGTAACATTGACTAATTGAAATTTCATTTAAATAAACACTTAATAAACTTTTTTTTAATCAAAAGAATTATAAATAATATTCTAGCGTCAACGAATTAGACAGTTTTGTTATTAACGATGAAGGATTATTATTATATTAAAAAAGCTGCTTGCATTTTGGCAGCACGGTTTGGTAAGAAGTCCTCGTACCAAATTAAACTTTTCTTATACGAGGATACATTTTTAATTAAATTTTAATATGTTATATAAGTTCTAGTAATACGAATTAATAGGAAGGAAAAAGTGCGTGAGTTAGTTTAGAATTCTTGTGTGGTGATTAACAGCTTCAAGTAATGATTCTATCGAGAACTGTGACGATTTCCAAGTAGATGTTTATTTGAAGATACCGTTTTGTAAAAGTAAAAAAACTCTTTTTGGCACAGTGGTGTTGTAGCTAAGCGCGGAAGTTTCAAATCTACTTTTTTATTTTCTATAATTGGATCAATCAGCAGTAGAATAGATGGTTTTGTATTGTGCAAGATAAAGGGGGACTTTTTTTTTAAATTATTACCGATAAACCTTGCGATTTACCCTATCCCTATGTAAAACACTGTGAGTACTCGTTTAACAATAGAAAAGGGCCTACAAATAAAAAGTAAGCAAATTTTAAGTAAGTTTTTGACACTCTGCGATAGCATCCTCTAAAAGCTACTAATCATATAAAAATGTTTCGTATCTTCGATTGAATTAGTTGGGAAAAACTATTTTCGATTGAAGTTTGCTTGTCATTCCACTCGTTTGCTTCCATTCCACTCGTTTTTTCCCTGCCAAAAACAAGCGTTGACCAACTTCGGAGTCGATAACGGGATTTTTTTCCTAACCGTCCTCGGCCTGGCCCGAGAAAAATTCTCTCTGCCAAAAAGCCATATTCCATATTTACGTTTGAAAAGTACTCTAAGAGTGAAATCAGGAGTGATTCAGTTTCATTTCAAATTTTCGACCACTGCACTATGGTCCAGGATACAGATTTACGCGGAAAGATGCATTTTACGCCAAAACTATATTTTATAGAAAAAACTGATGTTCTACAAAATTGTTCGAAATAGTAAGGCCATCATTATGGTTCTACCATATCATAAAATCATCCCATCATACCCATCATAAAAAAAATAGAAAATATTTTTTTTATTTCTCGGAATATTAACATGTTACGTTCTACAAAGTTGTAGCGTAGCTTATTCCAATCAATTTTGCTAAAAAAACTTTTTCTGTAGCTCTTAAGTTGGCTGATTTAGAGCAATTTTACCTAATTGGATTAGGGTGTACCTCAAAAAAACAGTATTTTTGATCTACTTTTTTTTGTTTTAGATTTCTCGAAAAAGTCGTCCTCAGGTGACTTTTACAGCTCAAAAAATGCAACTTTTGATGGGTAAATATGCTCAATATCTTTTTCCGATCAAAAGTTATAATCGTTTTTGTGTCAAAATTACATTTTTTTCATAAGTTGATATCTCCGGTTTGGGCAGACCAAAAAAAATATATTTACACGGCATTTGAAAGAGAAATTAATATTCTTTATTATGTCAAAAAATCGGGGATATGTTATTTTTTTATCAAATAAATTAATATAACTCGACAACAGAAGAAGATACAGACGATATTCTTATAGCAAAACACGCGTTTTGAAAAGCCCCAAAAGTCTTCAGAAGATGACATTTGTGAGAAATGGAAAATAGAAAAACTACAGCTCATACACTTTTTATAAATTTTATCATTATCATCGTATTGCAAGATTTACGAGAAAAAACGCATTTTCGGTCTGAAGCATACTTTTAAGAAACAAAATTTGTTCTACAAAGTTGTTCTGGATACTTGGGCCCTTATTATAGAGTTACCGAAAAATAGGGTGGGCCATTTTATAAAAATGTGAAATTTAATTTTTGTAGCTCTTAAGCTCACTTGTTTAGAGTAATCTTACTTACCAGGATTAGGGTGTCCCTCAAAAAAGAATATTTATGATCTGCTCATTTCATTTTTTATTTTTCACGGATGTCACCTTCTGAAGACCTTTGGGGCTTTTTAAAACGCGTGTTTTGCTATAAGAATATCGTCTGTATCTTCTTCCGTTGTCGAGTTATATCAATTTATTTGAAAAAACATGATTTTAGTAAAATTAGTGAAACTTGAGATAAAAAAATAACATATCCCCAATTTTTTGACATAATAAAGAATATTAATTTCTCTTTCAGATGCCGTGTGAATATATTTTTTGGTCTGCCCTAACCGGAGATATCAACTTATGAAAAAAATGTAATTTTGACAGAAAAACGATTATAACTTTTGATCGGAAAAAGATATTGAGCGTATTTACCCATCAAAAGTTGCATTTTTTTGAGCTCTAAAAGTCACCTGAAGACGACTTTTTCGAGAAATATAAAACAAAAAAAGTAGATAAAAAATACTGTTTTTTTCGAGGTACACCCTAATCCAATTAGGTAAAATTGCTCTAAATCAGCCAACTTAAGAGCTACAGAAAAAGTTTTTTAGCAAAATTGATTGGAATAAGCTGCGCTACAACTTTGTAGAACATAACATGTCAATATTCCGAGAAATAAAAAAAATATTTTCTAATTTTTTTTATATGATGGGCCACCCTATTTTTTGGTAGAACCATAATGATGGCCTTACTATTTCGAACAATTTTGTAGAACAACAGTTTTTTCTAAAAAATATAGTTTTGGCGTAAAATTCATCTTTCCGCGTAAATCTGTATCCTGGACCATAGTGCACTGTTCTAGTTTGAATCTGGGGCAAAATAGAACAAACTCGCTGGTTTCCCCAGCAGTGTTCCATTCATGTTTTCCAAATTTCAAATTCAAAAAATCATGTTGCTGCCAAGAAAGGCGCTTGATCCGTGGTTTGATCCGTAGATGAAATGACGTGTTCATACACCAAAACAATTGCAAAATATTTGAATCTCGTGATTCAATCGAGGTTCAAATCTGAAGAAAATAGAACTGAGCGTTATTTATTTATTTATTTATTTATTCCTGCTGGGAAAATTAATGTTTCAGATTCATATTCAAACTGACAGCCCCGAACGATTTGAATCACTGCTGATTTTACTCTAAGTAGGCCGTAGAAAAAATGAAAATGGAACTCCAGAACCAAGTGTTCGATAGAAGGCCTGGAAGGCCAACTATCGCATATCATTTATTTATTACCAGACTAAGGCCGAAATGGCCTGTGCAGTACACAAAAGTCTTCTCCATTCATCTCGGTCCATGGCTGCACGTCGCCAACCACGCAATCTGCGGAGGGTCCGCAAATCGTCATCCACCTGATCGATCCACTATGCCCACTGTGCACCTCGCCTTTTTGTTCCCGTCGAATCGTTGTCGAGAACCATTTTCAATCCGGTCATTCCGACATTCTTGCTACGTGCCCGGCCCACCGCAGTCTTCCGATTTTCGTGGTGTAAACGATGGATGGTTCTCCCAACAGCTGATGCAACTCGTGGTTCATTCGCATCCTCCACGTACCGTCCGCCATCTATACGCCACCATAGATGGTACGCAGCACTTTCCTTTCGAAAACTCCCAGTGCGCGTTGGTTCTCCACGAGCATCGTCCAGGTCTCGTATCCGTAGAGAACTACCGGTCTAATAAGCGTTTTGTAGATAACATTGACCTCTCTTGAGCCTCTTCCTATCATGTACTTCGTCTTCGACGTGTTGATGACTAGTCCAATCCGTTTAGCTTCGCTTTTCAGTCTGATATAGACTTCATCCATCCTCTCAAAGTTACGTACCATAATATCAATGTCACCGGCGAAACCAAATAACTGGACGGACTTCGTGCGAATCGTACCAATCGTGTCAATCCCTGCTCTTCGTATTACGGTCTCCAAAGCAATGTTGAAATAGCAGACACGGAAGACCATCACCTTGCCGTAGCCCTCTGCGCGTTTCGAAGGGTCTCGAGAACACCCCTGAAACTCGAACTACGCACATCACCCGATCCATCGTCGCCTTGATCAACCGTGTCAGTTTATCCGGAAATCCGTTTTCGTGCATAAGCTGCCATAACTGGTCCCGATCGATTGTATCATATGCTGCTTTGAAGTCGATGAATAGATGATGTGTGGGCACGTTGTATTCGCGGCATTTCTGCTAACGCGAACACCTGATCTGTGGTAGACCGTTCACCCATAAATCCCGCCTGGTACTGCCCCACGAAATCTCTTGCGATTGGTGTCAATCGACGGCATTAAATTTGGGAGAGTACTTTATAGGACGTTCAGCAATCTGATTGCGCGGTAGTTGCTTATTTTTGTAGATGGGACACACGACACCTTCCATTCACTCCTGCAGCAGAACCTCATCCTCCCAAACCTTGGTAATCACCTCTAGCCTCACCACCGTATTTAAACAGCTCTCCTGGTAGATGGTCAACTCCAGGGGCTTATTCGTTTTTCAGACGGCCCGCCGGCCCGATTCGCAGCCGGAAGTCGTATGTCCTGCGCACGTGCTCCTAGGTTCATTACCATACCGCCACGGTTGTCTGCCACATCGGCATTCAGGTGCTCTTCGTAATGCTACCACCACCTTTGGATTATCTCACGCTCGTTTGTAAGAAAGCCCGTTTATGCCCTTACATTCGCCGTCATACCAGTCATTTCTCTGGTCCGGGGCACTCCGTATGGGCAGAACCCCATCTAGCCGAAAATTTAGACGAAACGGACATACGACCGAAAGTGTCGTTGGAATTAATGACATTTTCGATCAAATAGACAAATGTTTGACAGCAAAAACAACTATTTCGGAGAAACGACAATACCCACAATTGACCAGTGATTAATGTTTCGCTTATCGAGTTTCCACAATTGGAATCCTTATCAATACAACACATAAGTACTACACAATACGACCAGACCAAACGGCCGGCGCCACTAATAGCAAGGCCATTAGATCCAGATTGTGAAACATTCATTATTTTTTTTGGGAAGTTGAATTTTGGGGTTTTGTTTCTATGGAAACAAGCAATTTTATTTTTTAAATTTCCATATTTTTATAATTTCATATTTTTACATTTTAATGTTTTTTTATTTACGTATTTTATACTGTTCGAATTTTACACTTTCATATTTAATATTCAATGTTTTAATATTTTTAGACTATTATATTTCATATTTTTGTATTTCCATATTTATATAATTTCATGTTATTACAATTTCATATTACATATAATATTTTTATATTGTCATATTTTCCATATTTTTATATTTTTCCATATATCACATTATGATGCTTTTATATTTTTATATTTTCATGCTTTCACATTTGTATACCTGTATATGTTCATATTTTTATACTTTTGTATATTTAAATTTCAAATTCCATATTTAAATCTTTTGTATTTTCATATATTTGTATTTTCTTTTCCCATGGTATCATATTTTCATATTGTCATAATTTCTAATATAATTTTCATATATTTTTGTCTTTCTTATACATTTATACTTTCATGTTGTTATAAATTAATTTGTATACCGTGACCTGCCCTAATTCCGCGCATCGCCTAATACCGTGGTTTTCATAAAAAATCAGAACCTTACTAACATGGACATCACATTATTTGGTGAAATGTTCAAACATAATATGTTTGAACATTTCACAGAATAATACGATGTCCATGATAGCCATGTTCTGATTTTTGATGAAAACCACGGTATTAGGCGATGCGCGGTATTAGGGCAGGTCACGGTATTTATATATTTCTATATTTTCAGGTTTCCGTTTTCATATTTTTGTATTTTTTATATTTTTATGATTTAATTTTGTATATGTACTTTAATATTTCCATGTTATATATTTTTGTGTTTCAATATTTTTATATTATCTTATTTTCAGATCTTCATATTGTCATATTTTCAAAATTTTATACTTTAACATCAATTACAAGATACAAAAATATGAGTGCATAGAAGCATGGAGGCGTGCGATTGTAGAAATATTGAAAATTTTAAAATATAAAATTTTCAATATTTTCATATTCTCATGCTTTTATGTTTTTGTGTACTCATATTTTTGTATCTTCATTTTTTAATTTCATGTTTTCATATTTTTTATTTTCATATAGCAATTTTTATTCTTTTATTACATTATATTTTTATGTTTCTTATTTTCATATTATAAAATTTGCATAATTCTAGCTTTTTATTTTTATATTATAGTGTTATGTACCTTCATATTTTCATGATTTAACATTTTCATAGTCCACTATAAAACATCCCAGAAATGAAAGCTTCACAACCTGCCATGTAACATTTATACAGACGACGTCCTGGCACATAACCTGCTATCTGATACTTATAACTAAAAAAATCTATATAATTTCCAGCTTCTTCTACAAGAGATGTACATCCCGAGTTAACTTCGGCTCCTAGTTGATGTTATATTCTACAAATATATATAAAATTTGATATAATTTCTTATCATAATGTTATTCATGTCACTACATATTTATATACAACTACCAAAATAAGAACTTAAAAAGAACGCGGTGCGTATGGTACGGTATGTCCACGCATCCTTCAACCCCTGTAGATTCGTGATATGTATCATGTTGAAGTGAATACTTTAACACGATATATCTCTAAGAATTATCTCTGCGGCAAACACAACGCAGTGGGCCTGGCCGCTTTGAAGTTTATGTCATACCACTGGTATGCTGTGAGCCTCAATATTGACAAGAAAAATTATTGGGCGTCATCTAACTCAATGATTTTCCAGGATGCTTTCTTTGTACTGGCTGCGTTTGTGTTCGATTAGATTAGATTAGATTATGGAAACAAGCAATTAGGATCATACCCCAATGTTGATCTCCTTTGAATTGATTTGATACACTTCCAACAAATATATTGTCGACTCCCTATATCTCGATGTTCTATACCTCGATATCACTCTCTATATCAATGATTTTTACTATAGATAGTAGAATCCACTATGTAGAATATTCCATTATTTGTTCTGATTTGTTCTGGTCATTATTTGTTCAGGCTTCAGTCTCCTTATATGTATATATTCAAATTTTTAGGCAACCAGACCATGTTTGTGCTACAATATTTAAAACCATCAAAAACAATAAATAACATTTGCTTTATTCTCGTTTCTCTTAGCAACGAGCATCTAGCATCCATCCCAATGCTTCTTTTATTTTTCAATACCTATCTTTCTATCTTGATGTCCCTTCAAT